>NC_092858.1:168047787-168075693 GCF_032062135.1 Pyxicephalus adspersus
CCATAAACAAGTCTGTGAATATAAATCTAAAATTGTATGTAGAGATGCTTAGTTGGTCACTGGAGCATTATAGATAGATTTTAGGAAAAAAGATTATGTTGCATGTATGGGGGTAATGGCATGGGGTGTCAAATGTATACCAATACCCTATTTTCACAATATATTAATTTTATGGCATTGGTATATGATTGACTCCCCATGTCATTATTGATACTTGTGGCATAATCTTTTTTATTATTATTACTTTCAATTGCTATCACCTGACAATGGGGAGACAAAGTCACAGTATATTAGCTTATAATAGTGTTATTACTATTGATTTGTATTGGCTCGTATATGTGATCAAGCAGTGACCACTTTGTTCTCCCCTGTTTTTAGGGATAAATCCTATTGTTCTATCCACCATCCCTACAATGAGAGAAGCCCAAACTGTTTTAATGCCAGATTGTTTTTTAAATTTTCAACACATCTACTAAAGTGCACATTTTCCTTTAAAAATCAAACATTTTTCAAGACAATTTAGTTATATCACACACAAAGAAAATATAATCTCAATTTGCTTTTGTAAAATGTAAAATATGAGTGTGCCAGGTAAAAAGATCTGAAATGTCAAGCCTCAGAAATAGGTGCATCTACTGAATGGCAAAAAACCTACGATACCCAAATTGTACATAGGCAAGACTTTACCAACAGCCCTTCAGTTTAAAGCCAGCTATAAATGCTAGCCCTAGGTTTATTTGTCTCACTCTCGCACGTGTAATGGTACCAATAATGTGTTGCAATATCTGTATTTAGACATACACAAGCATTCTGCGTGTACAGGAGTGGGTACTTGAGTCAATGGGCCTGATTTAATAAAGCTCTCTAAGACTGGAGAAGATAAACTATCATGCGTAATACAGAACAACTGCAATAGATCTGGTCCAGAATTCATTTACTATTAGGTGACCTTTTTTAGTTCCTAACCAGGTCCATTCTAGGTATGCTGGACCATCCAGGTTCCTATGATAGTCTATCGTATGCAGTCTTGGAGAGCTTTAATAAATCAGGCCCTGTGACTCAAAGTAGACTCAAAGGGACATTCAACTAAAAAAGTGGGGTTTCCCCCATCTTACATTTTTTATAATAATTCCTTCCTCCTTAGTATGCCCCTAATGTACTACTCATAGTACTGGTCCACAAATGGGGATTATTGAAAACGTAGTCATGTGATTACATTTTCCAAAATCAATTGCTAATAGTGCAAAAGATTAAAATAAAATAGGTACAAAAAACAAGAACATTTCAGTCTTAGAGTTGGTTAACTAATTAACCGCAGAACATCTCATTACCGCAGAACTTTAGGAAATCCTATGTTCCTGGGCTTTGAACTTTCCTGGAGGAGACGACCCTTAAGTGGCGCCCTAGCTACAATGTAACCGCTAAATGACTGGCTATTCATGGCTGTAAATGCGCTCACACAGTGGACCCAATCAGTGCAGGGTCATGGTTTCTGCTGGGAAGTGGGATATCTCTATTTTTAGCAGGACAATTACTTGAAATGGGCTTTTAAGAGACCAGCCAGGAGAACTGACTGTGCCTGCAAATGTTTTTCTGTATATAGTGAAGTCAGCGACCTGGCAGGTAACAACATTCAGCAGAGAGAGGTGTGGTTTTCCCTGAAGACATCGAAGAGCAAATGCAGGCAGTATAACAAGCACCCTTTTATTCACTTGTGTATTACTTTGAAAGCCATAAAATCATTTTTCATCTCTGCTATTGAAATTAGCTGAGATATCTCTTTATAGCCAGGACACCAGATAAGAATTGTTACTGGTCCGGCATTGAGAATTCCTACTGTGTAAGCTAAAGAGGATGATACAAGGTTGGGCTACAGGATGGAGAAGGCTTTAAGTGGAATTCAGTGGCAACTTAAAAACTAGGCAAGGGCAGGGGGAGATATGGAGTTTTACAAGGTGAAAGCTTTTCCAAACCTGAACTCACCTTTGTTGTACAGCCTATAGCACAACATTTGTTGGAGAGTCAAAACAGAATGTGTTACAAACCTATGACAGTTTTAGATTTTGTGCCTAACTAGTAGATCTGTTATTTTTGTATTTGCATGCAGTTGCAAATAATAATTTAATTATGGATGTTTTGCACACAAAAAAACAAGCAGAGAAGAGAGCTTGTCTTCTCCAGCAAGAAGAACCATGAACAGCACCAAATCTCACTCCAAATTTCTTGAGACAGGCAGTGCTTTAGATGTCTCAATGCAGATGTATAGCTATGAGGCAATAGGCACAGAAGTGGCACACTTAATGGCAGGAAGTATATTACTGTTTTTTATTAAGGAGTTGTAGTTGTAAGTCCAGTGATTGGTCATGTTGGAGGTGTAGTGTTCTATGTATGGAGTGAAATAGAATTGTATTCTGGTAAAGTCCAGTGGTTGGTCATGTTGGAGTTGTCGTGTTTTATGTATGGAGTGTAATAGAATTGTATTATGTCTAGTAGTCAGTCATGTTTGGGTGTAGTGTACCATGTACAGAGTATAATAGGTTTATAATATGATTCAGTCATGGGAGATTTATTGTTTTATGTGTAAGACTATGGCTGGGTCATGGTAATAAGGGGCAGCATTTTTTTGTCCCCCTTCTCTCATTATGGCATCATCAGAACATTAAAAAAAACTCTACCCATCAAAATGTGCTTCCCTGTTACACATAACTGTCCACTTAATTTTCCTGAAATCCAATACTATGTCCTACGCATAGCTTGCCGTTTACCTACTCTGAACCCTAGTTTCTCAGGAACAAGGAGATGTAGAGACCTGAAGATGTAGTAGTAGGAATATGTTCCCCTTGGCTATCTGTCACAAAAATTGGATTTCTCTCCAAGTATCTATTGCAAATTTATGGTCAGCAGGTAGCATTATTTGACAGGCTAGCACTGTATGTTGCCAGAAGTGAGGGGACACAAGCTTCTGGCCTTGGAGAAAAAAAGTTTGAATCTGCAACGGTGTTGAAGTAGATGCGAAGATGCACTTCCCATCATCCTGCCACAATTAGAATCTGAGGAATATGTAAAACAAGTAAAATAAAAACACACACAGAAACACTTGGGCTCCAGGAACATGAGGTCACCTCTGTCATCAGGGCAAAAGGTCCTAAAGATGTCTAGGGTGGAAGTCACCCTAATCTTCAGAAAAACCTGGGTAAGTTGTTTTTTTTTTTACATAATACTCAGTTTATTGGGGGCAGGAGAATGGCAGGGAAATCACATAACTAATAAGATGGGGGTACAAAATCCATTGGGATGCTAAGCTGCACATCAGCCAACATTCTCATTGGCTGCTTGTGAACTGGACTTGGTTGATTTAAAGTTTCCATTAATGACTAAGTCCAAAACCAATTGATTCCACTATTACATATTTTAGTCACCTCCAAAGGATTGAAATTAATTATCCAAATATAAGCCTAGTTCATTTTTTCCTGGTTAGGAACCATGGAAAGAACACTACCCAAGAGTAAAGAGTATTAAAACAGTAGTAAAACTGCATAATGAATATGTTTGAAATATAAGTCCTGCAATTGTATGAAAAAACTTTAACACTTATCATAAATTCGTAATTATACACAGCATGTATAACAGAAGAAAAATAGGATTCACTTTATAAAATGGATATTACTGGCATTTTACCAAAAACGCAGCCCATGATGTCATAACTGTATGCATAAAAGAAAAAAAGAACAGCATCTGTCAATGAACTCAGCAAAGGACTTAAGAAAGGGAAAGTTAATTGACTGATTGATGAATAGAAACTATTATTTAAATTCTTTTTAAAGCTTATAGTCTATTTTATCCCCTGACAGTCTGCATTTTCTCTTAAGGTGGTTTGGCAAATGGCCAAAATGGACCTCCATAGTAATACTGGATGGAATATTGTTTGCCATATTGTACACAGTTTAAAAAAAGACTAGAAAGAAAGACTGGAAAAGGTTTCTGTCTTATAAGAACCAAATCTGTACTGGGTAAGATAATAAACAAGAGTAAGTGGGTTCCAAGGTCACCAGTCTATTACATATTTGTTGAGCCATACACTGGGATTGTTGAGGTATACATGACGAGGTTACTATTTCACAATCAGGTTTTACTGCTTGAACATGTGTTGATTGGGACCAAGCAGGCAGAAGACTGCAGAGTAGATATCCTATCAGTGTGTTGCTGTACCATAACTTTCCAGCCAACCAACTGACACCGAGACACCAGACTCGTGTGTAAGATGGCTGAGCTGAATTCCAAATCGTTTGTAGTAAAGATTTCCCAGGATCTTTTCCTAGAACTGGCTCTCCCTCACACACAGCACTGTATAAAGACCCCCCGAGGTCAAACTACAAGAAGACACAGGCACATTAAAATTCCTTTATAAACCAAATCTTTCAAAGATAAGCTTTGTTACCTATAGGAGGCATCACTACAGAAGTTTTCTGCAATGGGAAATAATCTTTTTATGATATTCTTGCTCAGAAGACTAGAAGAGTGTTCCGGTTGTACAGTATTTCTGTAATTCTGAATATAAGCATTTGTAGGCAAAACAATATGCTTGATATTTCTTTCAAAGAGAGCAAAAAGTTTTCTTTAAGATATTCTGCTATAAAAATCATCTGCTGAAAATTTTGTTTTTGTAAAATGATTTTAGCTAGGGGCTCAGTAGTTTAGAAACTCAGAAGAGTAGACTTTACTTTTATTTGACTATTTCCCTTTGTTCCTTCTCTTTCTCTTCCTCTCCCAAGGATTCATATTCAGGTGTTTTTCTGCCCAGAGGAAATAAACAACCAGCACACAGCAGCAAATCATTTCATAAACTTTTATCCCCAGCCGTATAACAGCTCAGGAAATTCATGCTAACAGTCTAACACTTTTCTGCCCACAACAAGGCCTTAGTCATAGCTGACTGCTATTACTACAAAGCCGTTCATATATTCTATCCCACTCACAGGTGGGTGAAGTAAACATTACAATTAACAATTACTTATTACAAAATTAAAAATAAATGTTATGTATATGGCAAAATTTTAAACCATGCAACAAAAAGACATATAACTTTATACCTGTTACCTTTTATGTGCACAAATAAATTTTGCTCATTATTTTAGCCCCTTGGTAATGCAAACAGGTATCATGGAGCATAATTAAGAGATCCATTACACCCCCATCTAGGTTTCAACATAAGTCACCATGCCTGCCAAACACACCCTTTCCAGCCCAAGTATGACATATCATGTAAACATTTTGTTCACCATAATAATGCTCCTCAATCCTAATTTTAAGGGGTCGGACTGTGCATCCTAAGCACTGCAGAGTGCAAAACAAGTATACTACAAACAAGTATTTCCTGAACGGCATTACAGGAATTGCAACATAGGAAAAAAATCCCCCTAAGACAGAAGAATAACTTATTCTCTTGGGAATCTTGTATTACCTGAATGTACAGTGACCTCTCTTCTTAATTTCCTCCTTAGTATAATTTGTTATCCTTTGCTGCTCCATGCATTCTGTAATATTCACATATTCAGCAATGGAAGACTCTACTCTGCTATTCCCTAGGATCTCAGGACATAAAAGGGACATAGTAAATGTAAAATGTAGTTATATACCACCCAGCAGTTGTCACTGACAATAGATCATCCATTGGTTCTGAATGTTGGCGTATTTCCACTCAGGGCTCATCTCCATCACTGGGCCTAAAGCTCTCCAACGCTCTCCCCTGTACAAAGCATTGGTCAGACCACATCTGGAATATGCAGTCCAGTTTTGGGCACTAATAAAAGGAATGGAGGAGCTCAGCTATGAGGAGAGATTAGCGGAACTTAATCTATTCCCCCTTGAGAAGAGACGTATAGGTGGGAATATGATCACCCTGTATAAATATATAAACGGTCCATATAGAGAACTCTCTTCCCCATTACTCACTTTGAGATCATTACAAAGCACGGGGGCGCTCTTTGCGTCTGGAGGAAAAGAAGTTTAAGCTCCGGATAAGGAAGGGATTCTCCACTCTAAGGTCTGTGAAAATCTGGAATGGGCTCCCTCAGGAAGTAGTTTCAGCAACTACTATGGATTACTTTAAGAAAAAGCTGGATGTTTTTCTGAAAGCACAGAATATATTTGGGTATTAAGGCTTTAAAGTAAAAATAACACTGACTGTTGATCCAGGGAACATCCGATTGCCTCATGAAATCAGAAGGAATTTTTTTCCCCTGTTCAAGCAAATTGTACCAGGGCTTTTTTGCCTTCCTCTGGACCAACTATGTCTTATAGGGTTTTTTTATCTGGGAGATTTTTATTTCCCTAGTGGTTGAACTTGATGGACTTTTTTCAACCTAATCACTATATGGAGAGGATACACTTTCATCAATATAACTGGGTGATCCAGCAAACCTGAAATGGATCTGGATCAGCCAGCTTCACTAATAAAAAGTGTATCATCTTCAGCCTTTGAGAGCTTTAATAAATAAGACCCACCAACTGATACAAAGGCTAAAAATGGGTTTAGGACTGGGGCTTTAGTAGAGAAATGGGAGCCATGACAAGCGAGTTTTGGTGGGTATAGGTTTACAAGGGAACCTGTTAATTTGCAAAAAAATATTTTAATTTTCTTTGAAAAAAATCTTGTTTTCATATTATAGTAGCACCAATTGCCTGAGACAAACAGAGACATTTATAGGCCATTTATTTAAACCCCGATCTACTTAAGGCTTCCTTTCAGCCATTTTATTAAGATGACTTTTACATCATGTGATTGTAGTCCCGTAAAGAAGCACTTGCTGTACTTCCAGGAAACTGAAAGTAGCTAGAGTGGACTTGCTGATATTTAGTACAGCTTTGGTGTTTTTTGTTTGTTTTGTTTTTTTGGATAACATGAATAGTTAAGTTTGTTAGCTCGAAATGCTCCTGGGCTTTCATACGTTCACCTGTCTCTATGTCATATCCTGCTGATGTATTAATAGGTAGTGTCCTCTTGAGTTGCTGGTTAGTGAGAAGATCATTATCTTTTTACACTTAAAAATATATGAAGATGGTCCTGGAAAGAAAACAGATCCTCATGCTAAGTCAGTTTTTCATCATTGTTCTATTATTTATTCAGGATTGTTCCATGTTCACCTTTACAAGTGCAGAGTGATACCCCTGCTAGATCATTTTTCTTCCAACTACAAGGCTTGCATGAAGCTGATATATGAAGCATTTGTGTTTGTTATAGGGTTACTCCACCCCAAAGCTGATATTTCATTTTTTGGTGAATGCTGAAGAATTATTTGATATAATTAAGAATGTAATAGGAGCAGCTGAACCACACAAGGTGGACAAGTGCAAGGACAGAAAGTATGTTGATCACATTGTTGATGCCTCTAAGTCCTCTAAGAACCCAATACTGACCCAGCCCACCAGTACTTGAAGCATCACCTTTGGGCGGACTGGTCCTTTGAGAATGGGGAAAAAAAATTCTCCTGCAATGCAAAATGATGAAGGACATAAATCCTTCAATTCAATTTTGAGTATATTTGATGAATGTTTAAGATAAATAGGAAGCTTTTTTGTATTTCACATAATACGATGTCCATGGCTTGATGTTGGCCATGTAGTACAACTTTTTCCGGTGATTGCTTCTGTGAAGGGATCACCTAGACAAATTCAGTCACTGAAACTCATAGCTTATGAAATATATCTAATAGGTTGTTTTGATAATAAGGCTAATTTATTATTGGTAAATGTATAAGTCTTAAGTGAATCCGTGGTTGGGCTATTGAAAGCAACCTATGTGCTTTCCAAACATGAAGATACCTCTTAGACACAAGATTCCAGATTCCAGGCTGTGGGTACTGAGCATAGATCTGGAATTCACAGATAAAGTGAATTGCTCTATCAATATTATTTTTATTAATAATATTATTATTATTATTATTATTAATAATATTCTGTATTTATAAAGTACCAACATATTACACAGTGCTGTACATTAAATAGGGATTGCAAATGTCAGACAGATCGAAAAAAATGACACAGGAGAAGAAGAGTACCCTGCCCAAAAGAGCCAACCATCTACTTACCTTGAGTGATCTCCATGATCTAAGAACAGGTTTAGTGAAAAGCCTGACTCCTTCCAATTTCACTTTTTTTTTAATGAAAAATAAGGGACCTCATTTGTGTACTTCTAGACTTCTACAGTAATCCAGTAAAACAAAAAATCTCCTTCGATGTGCTTCTGCGCACTAATTTCCTATAAAATATCCGGACTCCTGTATGTATCTGAAGACTGCATATAGTAGGAGACTTTTTGGGTCCCTCTTTCGGCTCTGCTTTCTGCATAGGTGATGATGCCATTTTAAAAGGAAAATATCTAGCTTTTCAGTGGTATTTTTGCACACATAAAAATGTATATCCTCTGTGGCTAATGAGGAAATTAGTTAAAAATAATCTTCCCAGATATTTAGCATCAACAACACATATTAGTCCCCTACCTAGCCTATACCTTGACAGTAAGGGAGCACTACCAGATAATTCCGTTCTCCCATCATCTTGATACTTGTTAACACATGTGAATGCAGGGTCTCTGGTCGCAACTGTCACTCTTTTATCTTCCAGTCTTTTGTGCAGGTAAATATAAGAAGCAAACATTGAAATTCAGGTATTTATTCTTTGAATTATCATTTAATTAATACTTACCTGCATTCATTGATATTCAATTTCCTTCCATGTTAAAATTTTCAAGAAAATGTTTGATTATGAATCAATGTGTTCCAGAAACATTCTCCTTATTATTGTCAAACTCAAAATTATAGTTTTAATATAGGAAATAACATTAAATGTTGGGTGTTTAAGCCCTTCTTTGAATGAGCAGCATGTCTGCCTCCAAACCAAAAGACTGTTTGATATTCTGTGCCGGTTGTTGTTGAGGCTGGCAGGGATCCCACGCATACAAGTTTATGATTACTTGTTATAATTCAGTGTTTGTTATGGCACACCGATTCCCCTGCCCTTGTGACACATTGATCACACGCTCGGGCTAATCGTAAAAAAAAGAGAGTTTTTATGGCCTTTGCTTTCCCCGGCTGCCATTCCCTTGCTAATTTTTACACAACTTTCTCAAAACAACCGAGTGGTAGGAAGGCTCGGCACGACTGTATCATTAATTATTACTGATTAACGGTCATAGTCCTTTTGTATAACTGCTCAGATAGAAGGTAAATCGAATATATTAAATATACATAGAATAGCACATGTTTAATTAATACCTTTAATGCATGTTGTTTATGCTGAGCTTTAAGGTCCAAGTTGTATGTCACTATGGTATTAAATATTTATGGATGCTTATTTATCTACTAGTGCACACTTGCCATAATCATTAGATCTACTCTATACTAAAAATTCAACTACACAATGTTTGCCATCTAAGCATAGCCATAGTGTGCAAGACCAATTGGATATGACAATATGATATGGTAGGGACATTAGGTAATGTTATCGTATTAACTTAATTAAGGTAAATAAATTAAATAGGTAAATAAATTATCCCTGAGCTGGGTGATAATTCTCATTGGTAAGTGAACAGTCTAAATACCTTTAGTAAATGACCTCCAATGTCCCTAAGAATTGGACAAAAAAAAAAATCAGATGTGTACCCAAGGAGATATTAAAGCAGCGTTATCTAGTGGCACCCCTAGCGGATGTCCTCCAGCGATTCTGTACACTAGAGTTGTAATTACAAAATGGAAGAATGCTAGAGAGTCTGCACTGTGGCAGCTTAGGATCTGTAAGGGTGGAGTAATCTCATAAGAAATATGTTTTCCTCCTGTCAGCCGATCGCTCTGAGATCTGCAGACAATGAGAATGAAACAGCTGAAAGCTTCCACTAATCTGTTTTCCAATATCTCCAAAAATCTAATTTTCACATCTTACTTGCAGCTAAAAGTATAAATCTGCCAGGAAAAATGGCTTTAAAATTTCATCACAGAAAAGATAATTATTGGCGGCACGGCTTGGCTATTTTTAGGGCAGGAGATGGCAGGGTGTCTATGGTAAGGGATTGTTTCATGGGGATATGTTGGGAACGCTGACAAGAGAAGGCTGTAGATAGATTAGGAAGGACATACAGAACAAGTGAATTACAGATCAGACATATCTGTTCATGGCAAGTACAAGCATACTAAGTCATGTGTCAGTGTAACACCTCCATGTATTTATTATCCATCACAGTATTTCCCATGACAATGCCTTCATCTGATTATCTCTGCAAAAGCAATACTACATTTCTTAACCTGGAAAAAAACACATTTTTAACTGGATTTTTTAACTCCTGACTGTGGATGATTTTTTTTGGTAAATTTTATTTCCGATCTTACTGTCGGCAAAATTTCCACAAAGCAAATTTTCGCATCCATTCATCTGAGCATAAAGCTACCCAATGACTTCTACATACACAGGAAGGTGAGACTCCCTTCACCACCTAATGTGACAAGACTTTAGGCTATGTACACGTTTAATAATTGTCGTTAAGGGCCTGTCGGATCTTTCACGATTCTTTCCAATGACAAAAGACTGACCGAGGGCTGTACATACAGCACCATTCTGCTCTAAGGGGAGGGCAGGGGGGAAACAATGGAGTGGCACCCCGCTGCGCTCTATCCGTTTCACTTGTATCATGAACATTTGTCTTTCGTGGCTCCACCTGGACAGATCCATGAACGACATCGGAAAAGCGGTGTACACATGCCGGATTTTCGCCTGTTATTAGCCCTGAGGCAATCATCTGACATCAGGCTTAGTTATCTCATTCGGGTGACTTGAGCTATTCAGTTCTGATGACTTCCAGGTTCACATCTGTCAAACCTCAGCCACACTGGACCAGGGACGATATGGGATAGTATTTGTTTGATTGGCTTGACCATTGTTCAGGGATGGCATTAGGGGTAAAATGCAGCAAGATCCATAAATTTAGAGTCATCATTCATGGCTAATTCTGAATTGTTCAGTATAAAGACTTTTAGTGTCAACATTTGGACAATTTTGGGTGCTGTAGTTTATGGCTATTTCACAAGCTGATGCATTTATGAGGGTTGACATATTTACTATCTATTTCCTTGCCACAACCTCCTATTTTACAGAAGTAGGGATTACATGTTGCTTGTGTGCACTACAATGACTTTGTTTTTTTCCTGATTCTTCAGGAAATTCAGAATTCTAATTTTTTTCACCCTTAGGCTAAGTTCGAATTGGGGTTGCCAACTGCATGGTTATCAATCTCAGATATGAATTTTAAACAGACCAGCTTCTGGGACCATTATCTAACTGTTGTGATTGCATCGTTTTTAAATGTTTGTGAGCATTTGGTTGTGGTTGCATTTTTTCACAAATGACTTGTAAGGATGTTTTACTCCAAACTGCTGGGAAACACATTTCAACCATTTGCAAATGCTTACAAAAGTGCTTAATAATGATCCCATTCAAGTCAATAAATATGGTGGTAGGAATCCTGAGATGCTGCAAGAAGCTTCTGAAAAAACTGCTTTGCAACACCACCATGGGCAAATGCCTGTACATAAAGGAATTTCATCCTCTCCAATATGTTTCAGTGACTGGTTGAAAGCAGTGAACCGAAACAGTTCTATTGTTCAGCCTTAGTCTGGAATGTAATAAAAAAACTACAAGCCAACTATCTTTTTATAGTAAATTATGTAGAGTGCCTAAAATATTTTTTTCAGTGGACAACAGTACTCATGCGTCTCTCTTTTTGTTTTTGCACGTATGGCTGGTAGGCTTTGTTCAGCCCTGAATGGAATTAACAGAGTTTAGGCAATTTATCATTTATCATTTTGTTACTAATTAGTTTTTACTGCATGAATTATTGAAAGTTGCTCTTCTGCAGGTTTAAAAGTGGTTGATAGGTTTACTCGCTTTAGTAATAAGATGTCGAAATGCTGAAAGAAGGTAATTAGAACTTCAGGGAACTCAACCATGCTACAAACTTAATAAAGCTTTGTCTGAGAAAACAAGATCTCTCAGCCTCATTGTGGCTTAACAAATTGCCAGAAGAATGAGACCGATAAATCCTGTTTTATTCAGGGACAGAAGCACAAGCTCTTGTTGTGCTGTCCCTGCTACTTTCAGCAGCTTTCTATAATTATTTTATCACGTTGAGAATAGCAATTGATAATATTTAAATGGAAATCCAATTAGCATTAAGAACAGCTTATTCCGTGGAAATTTGCTGGCCTTGCATACAACGGCTTCTTAGCTTGATGTATTTGTAACCAATAGGCCAGCTCTTTGATAGTATAACATGGTGGTGTAATTGCATCTCTGTCTTGTGTTAAATTATGTGTAAACATTCATTGTAAAGAGAATTGACTTTAAGTTGTGTTTTCCAAGTGTGGATGAGGTAGCTGGAAATGTCCGTCTTACCGATGCTTACATCTTTTACCAATTTCTATGTGTGTGTGTTTTTTTTTATTGGATAGGAAATATGTAAGTTAATATTAAAAAGCAAAAAGATTTTCTTAGGAGAGATAACAAAAGGACAATAACCAAATTAACATGTTTGGTATGTTTCAAATTGATATGTAGGCTGTAGCTGCTCAGGACTCGAAACAGGACCCCCAAAAAAAGAAATAAAATCTACATTCCTAACATCAATCCTTGAAAATAGAAACACCTAACATTGAAAGATAATGTTTGTGCTTACCTTGGCTTGGTTTCTAGCACTTCCTGAAGACATAGGTGATGTCACTGCTTTATGAGTGCAAAACACGCTCCAGCCAAATGGAATTGTGCGTTTATTTCTCTCCCTAAATTAATGGCACTTGTGCCTCCCTGAAGCATCAGAACCCAGTCTGTGATAAGTATTTTTTTATTTTGTGCATAGTGGGTCTGATTTATTAAGGCATCCTAGACTTAAATGAATTGACTATCATTGGAGAACAGCAAAACTGGAATGGCTTAAAATCATTTCCCATTATTTGACAAATGTTTTCATTCTTTGACCAAATCCATTCCAGGGTGCCATGATTACACAGGTACATCTTCTCCAGTCTTGGAAAGCTTTATTCAATCAGGCCCAATGTATTTTTCAAAGGTATTTTTAAGCCACAGTATTGCAGGGGGAAATAGGGTGGACCTAAGTAAAGTTGACATACCATTTCAATTGAAGTGCTATAAAACACCTCTTACTCCCAAAGTTTAGGTCTGGAAAAAATATTAAAGATATGCAATCCATCTATACAATGTGTGCACATTTACCTATGTTGTGTATGTTATAAATGTAGGTACCTAAAATACTTGTTCAAATTCAGTTAGTTCCCACTTTCCCACTATGTACGATAACTACTCTTCTCCTGTTGTGCTGAAACCTCCAGCAGTGTTCTGTGGTCCATCAGAAGAGAACTGGGCAGGGCTGACATCAGTGCTTGGGTTTTCAATGCAGTGGAGACAGCAATGTCAACTTATCCAGGGAGAGCCCAACCAGGAGCCAAATTAGACTTATGGCAGATCAACAGATTTTGCAAATATGTACTGAAAATGTTGCCTTTATTTTGCTTATATAGAAACTTTAAATAGCGCTATTGGTGGGTGTGTATGCTCATGGACCTTAAAGGTGCTTGCTATATTTCCTGGTCTTGCTTCTTGCTAAGATGGTAGAATAAGGCCCAGTCTTTTCTAAGTTGCTTTGGGCCCAAAGAGTATACTACTGAATAAATGTATTTCATGTTATCCAAAGTGGAATGGACCTGTGATGGGGGAAAACAGAATAATAAGCTTGTCTTTTATCTTGACAAGCTACCAACTCTAATTTCTGCGCTTTGATAAGCTTTTAACTGATTAATAAATGTCTAACCTATTTGTTTCTGATTCTTTCCAAGGTGACGTGATGAATTTACCGCCGTACCTTAGGATGGACTTTTTATTAAATCGAGGTGCTTCAGGTACTAGCAGAGACTTAGGGCAGGCTTGCTTGGAACCTCAAAAAAGCCGAACCTTGAAACGGCCCACAGTTCTGGAACCAATACCCATGGAAAACCCATCAGCAAGAGAAGTACAGTCATGGCAGCCCAGTGCTGGGGCAACAGCGGCTGCACCAGTACCGCCACGAGAAGCCACAGAGCTAGGACAGGCAGCTAAAATAAGCAGTTCACAAGAATCGCTGCTGGACTCCAGGGGTCACTTGAAAGGAAACAATCCTTACACAAAATCTTATACCCTGGTATAACAATTAAACAAAAAAAGAGCTTGTACATACTTAAAAAAATGCAAATCAAAGCTACCTTTTTCTACGAAATTCCAACATTTATAATTTAAACAAAAGAGAAAAAAAAAGGATTGCCAAAACATTTAAAAAAGGAATTTACAGACAGTGCAAAGACTCTACATTATTTTTCTTTTACCCCTTTTACATCATTTCTTCAACATTCATCTTCTTGGATGTCAAACTCTTTCAAGGATTTGGATTATTTTATTGTCACCTTTGTACTACTTTTCTACAGTCTGGTGCATGAGAACATTTTACTTGAAAATTTCCAGCGCTCCCAAATTGAAAAAAAAGTAGAAAAAAATATCCAGACGTTGAATGGTATTGTTACGGAGGAAAATGATTTTGTTACCATTACTATTTTTCATTTTTTTTTTAACTAATATTCATAAGTCATTATTTTTTTTGGTACATAGAGTTCTATCAGAGAAGATAGACTTTTCTCATATAAATTATCTTTGCCTCGTTGAATTTTGTCCTTGAGAAATAAAGGGTCTCTTGCCTTCTGCTGTGATACCTGCTTTAATTTGCTGGCTTAATTTTTTTTTTTTGGTTGTTTACCAATAGAATATGCACTATATGAGGCTTTAAATAGGTTTCCTTTTTTTATATACGGTTTGCAGATTTTCTTTGTGTTCAAAGCAATTTGAATGATACCATTTCTTTCTCATTTATCAGGTGATATCACCAGATTTTTTTTCTTTGTGAAGTCAAGCGTGTGATGACGAAGGGCTATTTAAAACACCATTAAGGGCACTCGGATCCAAATGTTGTACATTCCCTGATGTGTATCTACTTTTCATATTGCTACCGTACGTATGGGCTGGGTTTACCCTCCGTCCTTTTTTTCTCATTCAGTGGAAATTCAGCAACTGTTAGCATATAAGCTTGTAAATAAAAGTGTCTTATCTTTATAAAGCACCACTAATACGTTGAACATAATTAAAAGACCTTTTCTTAAGCTACATGATGCATATAGGTCAGGGGTGGGCAAACTTTGTGGCTCAGGGGCCACAATGAGATATAAAATTTGACATACAGGTCAAGCCAGAATCAGACCAGATGGATGGAGGGTGTAAATGTGGGCCAACAAGCCCAACAAGCTGCATATGGCCCTCACCCCATAGTTTGCCCATGCCTCATATAGGTTGTGAGATCTAGTCATCAGTTTTACACTTGACCAGACTGCCCAGCCTGGTTGGTGAACTCCTTTTCTCTACCGATATTAGGCAATGCAGCTTGGTCACCTCTCCTCCCCATGCACCGTATTGGATAGAAAAAAGAATCAGAACAGTCAAGAGCTTATCCTTCAAGTCAGGCTGCTTTTAAAAAATACATTTAATATTATTTTACATAAATACCTTACCTCAGGACCTGTGTTGATGGGCTATTGTTGGCCTTGGAATTGCTTCTGTCTTTGTGGGAATTAAAAAGCAGCTTAAAGCAGATTGAAGCAGCTTAGACAAAGGTCAAAGTAGGATGAACTTTATACTCTTAATTTACCCTGAGTGAACTCAGAAGCATCCTAATATAGAGTTAAGGAAGCTGAAAGTATCCTGCAATCACCCAAACCAAACCAACAAAAACCCAAAGCCTATCAAGTTGTTTCAAACATTAAAAGAAATCAAATAATTAAACCAAAAAATCTAGTTTAAAGCAATCATGCAATGGAACTAAAAACAATTGACTTAGGCCTGCACATCCTGCAGCAGCCTTCCAAGTTCTTGCCATTACGTCCAAAAGCCAAGCCATTATGATCTGACACTTCCTGGTAGTGTCAAACCTTACCCGCCCCCTTTCAGCCTATCCCAAATCCATATTCAGCAGACCTAAAGATTTAGAATGTTTTCCACATAGAACAAATGGAAGTACAAATACCAATATACATCCACAAAAAATATAGAGATTATTTATATATATTTATATTTTTTCTGCATTTATATTTATCACATGTTGTAATTTAATATAAATATTATTTGGAATTTAGTTTTCCTTATATCTAGGTATATAACTTTATGCTAAAACCTATTAATGTGTTGAGGGTAAACTTACCATAGAAAATTATCCTTAAATTATCCGAAACCCTATCACACATCTTTTAAAACAAAACCGAGAAATAGAATTTTGTCTTCTGATTTCTAAGACGGAAAATCTTAATATAAAATAAAATATAAATAACATATTAATTTAACTTTTCAGATACTGATATATTTATTTTGGCACATCTTTTTAGACATTTATATTTTTGTATTTAAGTTAATAACACCAGATATTTTAAATAATCTTATATACACACTGAATCTATTTTTTGACGGATTTATTTGTTTTATAATTTTACCTTTTTGTCAAACAAATTCTATATCTCAGAATGTTTACATAATATAGAAGATAAACATGCCGAGGGTAATTAAAGAAACTGCCCCAGCAAGTAATTCCTACCAATAAATGTTTGACTTGAATCGAGTGGCTTCCAGCTATTATAACAGGTTAAGGCTATTTATTTAAGGAGGTCTGTTTGTAAAGCAGTAAATCTGACATTCAGTAAACATTCTATGCAGGTGAATCTCCAAGTTGTATGTGTTTTAAATGACAGTGATGGATTGACTACCTGAGAATGTGCGGTGAAATTCACTTTCACTGTTTTATTAAGCAGACCCCAAGATATATCCACATAAAACCAGAAATGTAATATATTTCAGTTTAGCAGTCATTAGGCTGCATTTTCCAGTAATATGCTCCCCATTCTAGATGGACAATACTCATTTATGTGATGAAACTGCAAAGGATCCGGGTCATCCTGCACAGCCTAAGTGTTAAGCTACGTAGACCCGTCAGATGATACTCATCTGATTATCTCTTCAGGGCTGGCTGATGTGTGAACAGCGCTTGCCCGACGTCGATCATGGATCTGTCCTGGTGTACCCATGAACGACGCATGACTGCAATACAAGTGATAAGGAGAGAGCACAGCGGGGTGCCCTTACTCTTTCCCCCCTATCCCCTCTAAATAGAGCAGAATGGTGCTGTATGTACAGCATACGTTCATGCATCTATTCAGTCTTTTTTCATTGGAAAGGATTGTGAAAGATCCTTCCCAACGACAAAAATTTAACTTGTGTAGGGAGCTTTAGAACTTCCAAACACCTCTTTTTCTTCTTTTCTCTAAAACTTAAATGAATATAGCTCTATAGTCAGCAGAGCTGGAACAATTTTTTTTTATTTAAACATATAGGACACATACTGCTTTATTCAATAATCAGTTGCTAATTATTTAATTTTAGTAAGTTAATTGTTAAGTAACCCAAAGAATCAGAATTTGTGGACTGGGAATTTATCTTGAATTCACAGCAAAGTGGATTTAAACCAGTATTGCAATAAAATGTGAACTCCAGGATTACAATATTAAATTTCTATTTACCTCTCCTCGTGCTATTTCACCATAAAATTGTTTATTGCTTGATGTGAAAGGGGAAGGTGTTGTTGCCATTTGTCCAACATGTCTTGGCTGCCACATTGACCTACATCTTCTATAAAGCCCCGAGAGTAAAGTATTGCGATCAGGCAGCCCTGTGGGCGGTATCATGGTAGTTATCTTCCACCAGACTCTTAGCTGTGCTTGTATCTATTATTTGGCTAAACAGAATAGCCTGTCCATCTAAAACCATACTCAAATCCCCAATGTAACTGAGAAAAACATGTATGTAGTCCAACCTCAGTGACAACCGTAGCTCTCCCCATAGACACAGTGGAATAAGTGTTGTCACCTTTGTCCAAGAAGTGTGTTGAATGATTACCAGGTAAAAATAACCTTAAAACAAAATATAAGACACAAACCTTATCTAAGGACTGGGTATCTGCCATTTATTATATTATATTATTTTTTTTTGAGTTTGTCTTTAACATTAGCTGCTTACTGAGAGCTCTTATATAAAAATACATACATAAAATAAGTTGAATATTGCATATAGCTAGCCAACAATGTTATTTAAAATCTCATCCTGGTGGTTTGAAAATATTTCTCTTAAATTTATAAAAATAAAAATTGATTGATAGCGTATTACTGTTGCTGAATTTCCACTGATCTGATACACACAATATTGCCTTTTGTAGAAACCTAAATAAACAACTGTTTATAGGACTTGTTCAAATACCCTTATACAGCCCAAAACACAATGAATTTTTGATGCCCTTCAGTACTAGCCGATGTATTAATCTGTGCTCAGATCTAATACTGACTCACAATTGAAAAGCCCAAATCAGTCAGTTTCACATTTAGCCTTATGCTTCTGGGAAGGAAAATTAAAATATTGCAACCATCACACATCCATACCAGTAGGACTGTGAAAACTATTCAAAAATGAAGAATTGTTTTAATTATTTATTTTCATTTTTTTTATTTTGTTTTTGTTTTTTTTTGTTTTCTTTTTAAGGACTGGTTTTGGAGCAAAGGCAAACAGTTGGGTATTTCTCTTAAATGTGCTCACTGTTAAATGGAACATTTAAAGGACACTTTGGAGATGTACATGGAGTAAGCAAGTTCCAAAATGTAATTTTGTTTTCATACTTAGGACAAAGAGAAAAATTCTAATATTTTAATTATTGAAAAAATAGTGGGTTTGCTTATTATTAAAGTCATTTGTATGAGGCTTTTACATGCAGTCATTACTCTTTAAAGCTGAATTTCAGGCAAACTGTTAAATACAAATATATGCCAAGGGATTTCTGTCTATTCAGTTTTGAAATTTATACATATATCAGGGCAGGAAACCTGATTTTTCTGTGCTGCAGTAGAACTTTCCCCAGTACTGTGAAATGACAAGCAAGTAGAAGCAGCTGACTGATTGGCTTCCTGTGTTGTTTTTCCATTCCCTAAATTGGGTTATGTTTGTACAGAGACTGCAAAAAAAAATCAGATTTAAATGCCTACATTTCTTGCATTTATTTTTTTTAAAAATCATACATACCCAAGTATAAACCATTATTTTTTTTGGACCTAAAAATGCCATTAGAAAAAGTTTGTACTTGGGTCTCACCAATAGATGAAGCTGTGTCCTTATGTAAAGTATATAACAAGCTCTGGCCATCCAAAACATTATTAGACTTTGTTACACACTGGTGGCCGACAATAATGCAAAAAAGATAGTTTAATTACAAGCGACCCATCATAACCAACTCAAAAGTAAAAAAAATACTTAAAAATAACACCAAAGAACATTTTCTATACTGAATGTTATCCATGATTGCCGTATTCTGCTCCCTAGGTTTATCTTTGAGTCAATGTCGTTTACCTGTTTTTTCAAGTAAAAGTAGTTACCTCAGCATATATTCAGATCGGTTTATATTTGAGTATTTACTTTATTATGCATTAATTAATACAAAGTTCTGTAAATTTATCTGCCCGGATTTCAGCTTTAAATATCCTACATTTTAAAATAATGAAGCAGAAACTATATAAGGAGTACTCAGATTGTGGATGTGATAATGCTAAAGTTTAAATGTCTCACCCACCTTGTGTTTCTGTCTGAGCTTATCTATTTATTTCTAAAACCACATATGCCATTGCTTCTAAACAAATGCCAGCCCTTAACTTGCAAAACAAATAACAGCATTTGAATTTCAATCATTTGTGATAAAGTTTACAGAGAACATGTTATCAACTATTTATTTTGCTTTTTTATACATTTTTTAAATATGCTGGTTTCACTCACTGTATTGCTCACCTGCATTCGCTATCTTTTGTTTTTAAACCTACAAATGTGAAACCTTGAATATTCTCAAATGACATTCTATGGTGCAACACAAATTAGGTTGTTAGAAAATTATAATAATAAAAAAAGAAATATATAGAGGAGATATTGACTATTACAAAACTGTCAAACATATTGTGGTGCAACCTGATAGGTCAGTCCATTTCCGGCTGAACCCATGACTGTGAAGTTTTTGATCTTCTGGTATCCATGACTGAATATATATTTTTATAACAGAGTAGATGTCTTCTTTTTATATTTTGTCTAATAACGTAACTTGTGTTGGAAAGTGGACGATCTGTGGGACTGTGCAGTATCTGTCCATACACTGAACTGTCTTGATTCAAAAACAAAAGAGAGAACAATGTATAATTTTTTTGGTTTCAGATTTGTATGTATAATGTACTCAACCCATATTCATTGGACTTAAAAGAGAGATACATATGCTACTGTTCAACTTTTGCAGAAAATATTCCCTTCCCATATCTGTTCACAAAGAATTTCCAGGGGGTTCTATTGTTTGATGTTTTCCACACTGCAATGTTGACCAAAAATTAAAAAAATCCTTACATCAGTTTGTAGGACGTAAGGCGTATAACACATGGAAGACCTAAATACTTTGTAGGGATGGATCATTGGGGTAATTAAGGCTTTTGTACATGGTTTTGTTTTGATAAAAAATAATATTTGTTAGAAAATAGTTACCGTAAGTTCAAGAACAAATTTTGGACATTTATAAAAATGCCAAAGAATCCCACAACCCTACCAACACCTTCCTACCAAGGAGATGCATTCTTACCACTTACAATGGCAGAGGCTTCCCATATCATCTACAACCCAGCCGAGTGCCTTCATCAAGGGCAACCATCAGGTAAGGTCAAGGGGCATTCTGTACCAGGCCCTGATTAAGAGCCTAAGTTTACAAAATTTAGACATGGCTCGGGGCCTAAGAAGTTTACCTAGTATAGAACTTATTTTTGATGGGGGCCCTGCTTCGAACTGCACACCCCATAGACTTCTATGGGATGTTACTGCTGCAGAACAGGTAATCCAATTCAAGTCAATGAGATGTTACTTAATAGGTGAGGGCAAATTAACTTTTACAGTCTGGGCTGTAGATTAAGAAGGGAGCTGCCTCCATTGGAGGAAAAAAGGTCACCGTTTTTTTTAGAAGGTTGGACATTTTTATACATTTCCTGAATCTGTTCTTCAACAGGAAACCCCAAGTTTAGGTATGTCCAAAAATTTTAAACAACAGTAAATCCGTGAAAACACCTTTAGGTGTCAGATTATAATACATTTGGTTATAAAATAACACTTTTAAACTAAATAAAATTTTAATGCTGTGCCCGAACAACTATGATTTTTTTTAAAAAAACCCTCTCTGTCTTGGCAGCTCAATTTTCTAAGCTTCAATAGGCAACTGTGCCAACAGCCAACAATGATGCACTAAAAGTTGTCAGAGGGGTCAATGGCAAGATTTTGGAATAAAATACTTGCACCTTTTTCCAGGAAAAATTTAGCTGAACACAAAAAAACTCAAATGAATATTGTTTCAAATAGACGAATTGCAAACTTGAACTTTGAGCACAAGGTATAAGACATAATCACAATTCTTTTGCAGTGTGGTATTTCCTCCTCTATAGAAGTAGTAATAGTGATGTAAATTGATGCCAAATAGTGGATTATGACTCGATCTCTTCCCTTATATTTCAATACTGTTCTAAAGGTCACTATGCACTATGCCTATCTCTTTAAATGATACCAATGTATGATGACTTCCATAATTATTAGTCATTTTTCTTTCTTTTTTGGAATTCTACCTTTCCTAATGCTTTTCACTGTGTGTTTGGAAAATAGGTATTAGATGGGGCAGGACTTGGATGGACTAGGATGTGAAATTTTCAAGATTCAAGTCTCGATCCAATAATTCACTGATTCACTCTAATTTTTATTCCTCTCTGCCTCAGTTTTCCAATTCTAATTGCGTTAATACTGTAATTAAAATCTTCTCACTTGCCTTGGGTGTGATGACTTTTTATTTGCCTGAATTGATTATTGCCACACGGAACACGTAGTATTCACATAGTTCATGTAATATTAAGTGATAACCTCTTATGACAGAACAAATGATGACTTGAACTTACCTGTACCTAAACATCAAGGTTGGGCAGTGTTCGGTGAGCTTAGTTATATGGCATCCATCATCAGGACTGTACGATCACCACTATTGTCAGCTATTTACAGTACATATGTAGCAAAAAGTTGAAAAAGCAAAGCAAACAGCAACCATGACAAGGGCTGAGGTTACCCGCTCTACCGTTTTTTTTCTTTATATGGGAGTTGTATAGGAGCTTGTGTAGATGGGTTTTAGGGCTTGTGTCACTGGATGAATGCAGCATGCACAAAGGTATATTTGACATTAGTTTGAGAGATTTCTAAAAATTACTGTTCACTAACTGGGCTTTTTGACTTGCACTTGACCTGGTATTAATGGAGTTTGGATTCCTGTAGACTTGTGTATGCAAAACCCAGTAGCCCATTAGCACACCTTTGCATACTCTTTGACTTGTTTAAGAAGAGAAAAAAATCAAACATAAACAAAATCCTATGGACACAAGCCCTTAGGGAGATTTTAAACAAAACAAATGACAGAAACCCAATAGGTTTCATGCAAACCTGAGCATTGCCAATGCAGTGCAAAGTTGCAGGTTCACTTTATTCTTCTCTTGCCTAACGCTCATACTGCAGTCACCATAGCTTTGCTGTCCCGCTGAACAATTCTGTTGCCTGTAGCAAAAAAATACACTGATTAGGCAAAACATTAAAACAACCTTCCTAATATTGGGAGGGTCCTTCTTGTGCCACCAAAACATCTATTGTGACATATACTTAAAAAGACCTCCAAAAGTGTCCTGTGGTATCTGACACCTGTAACCGATCCTAAAGAGCTCCTAACTCTGGATTGTATGTTCACCTCTAAAGCCCGATTAGCTACATACCTTTACTTTGACTTTGTGGGAAAATGTACAGAAAAAGAGTTCACAAAGTAAAGGAAAGACCAGGCCAGACTGGGCCACCATCTAGCTATCACAATCTAACCCTTCTCAAAGTCCCTCAGATCCTTACACTTGCCCATTTTTCATGTTTCTAATGCATTGCTTTTAGGAACCTACTGTTCATTTGCTGTGTAATATATCCCATCCCTTGGGAGGTTTCATTGTAACCAGATAATGTAATCACTTCATCTGTCTGTGGTTTTACTGTTTTGGTTGATCAATATACAGCTCTGTGTAATCTCGTTGTATTTGGAGTTTACACAGGGATTTAACCTCCCGTCTGTGTGTTGAGCAATGCAGGGCTACCATCAGGGGGGACAAGGGGTAGTTCTGTACTGGGCCCCAAATGAGGTTGACTTTTGCAATGCTGGATCTTTTGGACATCAGGGAGGAGCTAAAGATGTTTACCAAGTATGGGGCCCAGAAATTCTTGATGGTTTTCGTGGGGCCAAGCACCAACTATCTAACACGTTTATGTGTTAGCACTTTGAGTCAGGCACCTTGTCCACCCTACCATGAAGTATTAGGGCATTCCCTAATTTCAAGCAGCCACCTGTTGCAGTAGGAAAGGTGATTAAATGCTGTCTAATGGGTGCAAAGCATACGTTTACCTTAAATTATATCTAAAGTGAAAACTTTTCCTTTTCTTTAGTTTTGTACAATGACGAGAGAATAAAATATCAGTCATGTTTTTATTTTTGTTTGTCTGCCAGTTTGGGAGATTCATTCTTTCAGTTTCTCCTGATGGTCACTTACACTGACCACAAGTGTGGAGAAGCCATAGACCGTCATAAAAACCTAATGGCAGGTTCAGATCTGCAATGGGATCACTTGGTCCCGTACAACTCCTGGTGGCTGGCATCTTGCCAACTGGTTGGTCACTCGCACAGGTCTGGTTCTTGCAGAACCAGTGTCTGCAGAGTTGACTTCACCATTCATTCTCTATGGGGCTGCTGTGAATAATAATAATACTTGTAATGTCTTCACTGGAATGAGGATACTACACCCCAACCTTAAAGCCAGCCTTAACATAGCCTGGGGTTTTGATACTTTCCTATTTTCCCCAAATATCTTGTCTATATTTGGGCTTTATGCAAATATTTGCACCCCTACCAGTTAACATTTTTCAGGCCCAAGAATAAAGAACCAAAGGTAACCTAAAGTTTGACGTTCCCTACTCCATCAGCTTCATGACCCCATACACTAGGTAAACATATTTGTGTTCAGATGTTTATAGTGTTATTAAAGTTATCAAAGCAGAATTGAAATTACCAAAGGATTTGGTTCAAGGCATGTTGAATTCATTAACGTCTTCATTTAAAAAAATCTTTATATTAACCATGAAGTATTGATAAATGCTGAAGGATGAGCTATAGATCACAAGCTGACACTCAGGAACAGTGCCAATCAATATACCGTACTTCTTCATTTAGACAAGACTGATCATTCCACTACTTCCCAATTTACCAAATCAGCATTAAATACTTCTGTTATTTCCTCTATCTGGACTTGGAAACAATACAGTCAGAAAATAATATTTATTATACTGGATGGTTAAAGAAAGTTTAATGTAATGTCCTAACAACATAGAGTCAGCGGGACATATCTGAACAGCGAAACATCATATCTTCATTCAAGCATTGCCTCTGTGAAATTAGAATCAGGAGTCAGATTAGCTGGAAATATTAGGAACCTTCTCTTAAAGTGGACCTATCACAAAAATGTTTACTTTATATAAAATGGTAGATAACCCTTTTATATTAAGCAAAAATGTGTTTTTTTTTTTCCAAAAAAAGGGAGATGCCCCTTCCCTTCTGTCTTTACTACGACAGTGGTGGAGACTGAATGGGAGCCCAGAGCCTCCGGGGATACCTAGACTACGTACCCCAGGAGGTTTCGGGCTCCGGCATACACAGAAGGGGCTTCTCCCTGCAATTAAAAAAAAAAGTGCTCTCACGCATCATGCAAAACACAATGTTTTACTGTGAGAAGGGGGTTATACAGCTCGTGGGGTAACATTACATCTATTGATTTTTGATATATGCAAATTAACCATGTGTGTGTTTTTTTGTGTATCACCATTACTTTAGGTGCTGTGTGATGGAAAATAATGTTTTCTTGTTTATATATAAAAGGTCACTAATTTCCATGGGGTAATGTGATATCAAATGTTTTAACAATATTTTGACATGTGCCTGAAATAACATGGAGATTCTGCCATAATGGTTCCTGTCACAATTTGTTGTTCTGTATTGTCACCTTGCAAAAAAGGCTTCCAATGGGGACTGCAAGTTGTTGTTTGGTGTGTATTATTAGTTGAATCTCAGAGTCTTTTGTAATTTTCTTCCATCCATGTGCTGCAATCGGACATGAAACAATTCTTTTTGTGTATGGGTTTCCTGTAAAAAAAAAGACCAGTCACTGTGACTCTCTCATCTTGTGCAGAATGACTGGTCTTGTCTCCACCCCCTATAGCTTTCTGTAGGCAGCCTGTAGTGGGAGGGACTTGCTGGGCCCCTCCCATAGATCTTCTTTCTACACAGACCATGCACATCCCACTGCTACTTTCCATGGTAATATCCGAACATGCAAAGGCATTTGGTGCACACAAAGTGGCTTTATACCACTTGGGAATACATTTAAATGAAAGAAGAGTGCCTGGAATTTTACTAATAAATCTGCATGTGGTATAATTAATTCTTATGTTTGCAGGTAAGAAGAAATTCTAGAAAAAATGTAGAAAGAAAGAGATTACCAGTGTCATGCATCCTTGGATCCTCATGCAACAACTGATGTTATGTACAATATACCAGGCCCTTTGGCATTTTTCAAATCACAAATCTATTTGTTGGCCGAAGTTGCAGTTATAAAGTGTCCTCTCTGCTCTATATTTAGGTTGTGTAAACTCTTAATAAAAAGCAGAGTTTGAATACCAACCAGAAGTGTCAGGAGGAAATAATCCTCTTAAGGTCATTCTACAACAACGTCTGAGCTATAATATGGAGCTTGCAGTGGTTGGGGATTTAGCCGACTTGCTCTGTCCTATCCAGTGCTCCATTGTTTGTCTCCAGCGCTCTTTAAATTACTTGTAAGGTATCTTCCTTCGGCTGCATAGTTCAGAAAACCTAATTCCCATCGACCGAGAATTACTGCAAGGTAAACTCCAGAAGAATTCTGGGGGATTAAATATAAATCTTGATTACAGGAATCTAAGCTGATGTACAGTCATATTTGTCCGGGGGTTTGTAGATTTATAAAGTATCTGATTTTTATGTGTATGAGTATTCCATTGCTCGGGAATGTTGTGTGAAGTGATAACGTGTCTCAGAACACTCCGATTTAGTAGTAAACATAATGAGGGAGAAAAGCAGATTGTAGGTTGTATTTTGCATTTCCAATAATTTGCAAGATTTTCTATAATTTCTTGTTGAGTCTCCAGGAATGGAAATCCAGTTAGCAAAAACTGAACGGGTTTTAACCTTTCCCTTATCCAATACATAAAAAGGCATAAAAAAAACTTCATATTCACTGTACTGGAATGCAGAGATTCGGGTTCTGGATGGGTGGTATATTTTAAAACATATGAGCGTTATAAGGGACTTTTAAGGCACCTTACCTCAAAGAATTTTATCCAAAATTATTATTAAGACCATTATTGATTTTAATGTTAAAAACATCACAGGGCATACACAATACATGTTATAGTTTCATCAATCTTTCAACACGCTTCGCAAGGTACGCTTCTTCAGGAATAGATTAGATGATGGATCTAGTACATCCTAGTTATATTTCCTCCATTTTTGGCTTCTGATACCCCTTAGGTGGCAGGGTACCTGGGAAAGGGGCAAGGGGTTAGTATGGCACCCAATGGTTATATGTTTGATAGAAATTGTTCCAGGGTCCTGGGCTCTGGAAATAAAGTGAAGGTTGGGTGGGTAGTCAGGACCTGGTGTGCTAAGGTGTACCTGCGCTGGCCGGTTGGGCTTTATATTCCCAAAGAGTGAATTCCCATAGATGTGAATGGTGTAATAATCTGCTATCAGAATTTCAAGCCAGGACTCTGGGACCATAGATTGCAACAGCAGAAGAAATAATCCCCAGGATTGGGACAATATTGTGAATGCCTTTTTGCTTGTGTTTCGTGACTATTCTATCTTCTTGTATGCTGAAATAAAGCTATTTTTGCACTCCCAGTTCCCCCAAATATCATAACACTTTACAGTAACCCTGTGCTTTGCCTATGCAGGGAAATGCAATACTGAGATACTGTGCAAATGCTAATATATACAATGGG
Source organism: Pyxicephalus adspersus (assembly GCF_032062135.1). Lineage (NCBI taxonomy): Eukaryota > Metazoa > Chordata > Amphibia > Anura > Pyxicephalidae > Pyxicephalus > Pyxicephalus adspersus. The sequence continues at coordinate 168,075,166 of NC_092858.1, forward strand.
GCACAGACAGTAACCAGGCAATAACTCTTCCCCACTTTGTCCGAGTTACAAAGATAAATCATTTGACTGAAGATAAGCTTTGATGTAAACAAATGCTTTCTATTCTATTTTTAAATCTTTAAGGCAGCTGATTTTTCTTTCTCTAAAAGTAAATTTAAAAACCAATGCAGTGTAATGTGGTTAAATGATCTAGAGCAGTCGTCGCCAACCTTTTGGAGCTCGCGGACCACTAAATCAATGGACTTCAGACCGCACATGTGTAGGGAGCTGTGTTACTCTAATGGGAAGAAACTTCCCCCAGAGGGGGATGCCAGAACCTGCCCGCTACCCTATCGAAGGTCTGAGCCAGCGTCACAACCCACACACCGCCCTGATCCTGCGATGTGCACGGGCCACAGCCATTGACCACCGCTGGTCTCCATGCTTTCCAGCTGTCAGATGGCCACGGCCCACTAGTCCCTTCTAGACCTAGGTTTGGGAACCACTGTTCTAAAGGAGTGTTTCTTATGCATAATTCTGTAGAACCCT
>NC_092858.1:168076603-168083561 GCF_032062135.1 Pyxicephalus adspersus
TTTTTTTGTCCAGATACCTTTTATTGATAAGAGTATTATTCTGCAGGTGCTGAGATAGCTGTATGAGGTCTATGATATGCATTTCCATCATAAAAAGGCACCAATGGTAAACGTATGGGTTTGCGTCCAAAACAAATATACAACCCATGTTATGTGGGACCATTCCTTACTTTCTTGGTCCTCCCTAATTATTCTTCCTTTTTTATGCATACCTCACAGTGATTTGTTCTTTTCCAGTTCAGTGCAAACCAACCGGTCCACTTTAATGCAGACTTGTGCAGACTTAAGTACTTACCTATTGCTTTTGCTCTTTTAACTGTCTGGAGTCCAAACAAAGCCTAATAAGGGCTACATGTTGCTTGAGTTAAAGGACCAATAAAATCCTGAAAGGAGAACAACTAAACCCAAACTGACAAAAAAATAAAAAACACCACTTACCTTCTGCACAGCCCCTAATCCTTCCACATGTTGCCTCAGGTCGATCCCACACCATCCCGGAATCCTCTTTCTGTGTTCTAAATCAACAAAATATAAATGGCCCAAAATATTTAAGGAAGTGTTGATCCAGATGGGTTGTGTTTGGAGGTCTCCACATATTATTTACACATTATAGGAGTTTTCTTCTATGCTCCTCTCGATCAACCTTTGATCAACTTTGGATCTGGAGTTATAAAGGCACAACCTTTTTATTTATTTTTTTTCAAATTTTATGGAGCTGTGTCTCTTTTTTTTTCAATTATGCTACTTTGATTTCTATTGGTTATGTGTATTATCAGACTGATTGTCTCTGAATAAAGAAGGAAGACTTGTACTGTGGGTTTGTAGGATTTTCTTAGGGTTACTCTAATACCCATGTTCATAATTTCCTAAATTAAAAGAAATCTAGAAATTCAGAAATAAATCTTGATTGGGTTATTCTTTCAATTGTATTCATTTTTTTAAAATTTCATTTTCATTTTCCCGAAGAAAGCCCAGCAGTAGTTTTTGCTTTTGAGATAGTCCTAATACAATAAAATCTCCATACACCCCCTATAAAAAAAATCAGGGAGTAAGGGGGGGGGGGTATTCAACTTTATAATGAAAAGTTTGCTTGGTTTTGTTTGATTAAAGCATATAAATAGCCAAAACTTTTTTGAGTATGTGTTTTGGATACAGTTGGACGGAATTGGATTTTTTTTGCAGTTTATATCCCCACAGGGCTGATTCACCCTCTCTATTATTACCAGTCACTTATCACAGAGACAGAAATTTGGAATTTCAAATCTGCGTTGTCAATTAAACAGGAGGCGATGGATAATCTCCCAGTGGGTACACCTGTCTAACAGTTTTCCACTCACTGTTTATATGTATTAGACAGCAAAAAATAAACTTGCAATAGTTTATTTGCTCTTATTTTGCCTTTCCTGGTTCCCCTTCTCCTCTCCTCAATAATATGCTGATGACATTTTTCAACAAAAAATTTCTGATTTTAAAACATAATTAATTTCTGAGCAAGGGTTTGTGCTTCTCTATGCAATGCTGGTGGAAGGGGAAGTATATTCCTGAAAACATCACAGCACCATGCAAGCAGTGACCTGACTCTTAAGCAAATGGTTACATCACCTTGATGGGTGAATATAAAGAAATGGGTGTTTATTTATTTATTCATTTGCATGCAGACTGCCCTAGGTAACACCCACATGTGATCCTAAACTTTCACAATTTAAGGAACTGAAACCATTAAAGTCTTTTGAATAGTCTCCAGTATTGCCTGTAGGTTCTGCTCAGCTGATCTTTTTCCCAGAACCAAATTGCCATACGTGTCCTGTGCTGTCTTTGTATTACAACAGACTTCACAGGAAAGAACCAGGGCTTTGCTTTGTCATGTCAGACCTCCCAGCCCCACAACTAATGAGTAGTATTCTGATAGATTAATGAATGATGAACTGATGGCGGGTGGGAGACGTGTTAGGTGATCATCAGATCTCAAGACAGATGGAGAAGCCAAAGGTTAATGTAGGCATCAACAAAGCATGACTGCCGCAAGACATAGCTTGGTCAACTTGCTCAAAATAACTTCCCCTCATCATACTTATTATTTTACTCCCAACATCCAACGCCCCTTACCCATACACATTAAACACACCACGTTGCTTAATGAACAACAAAATATATATATCAAATAATATAATCAAGATATAAATCAACAATAACCTTGCAGAAAACAATTGAAATTATAATATCCTAGTTGCAGGTCCTCTGGGGTCCACCCTTTATTAAAACCTTGGGCTCTGCACCTTCCCAACGAAATTGTTCCCAGCCGCCCATACACAGCTCGGGAACGCCATGACCCTTACTCGTGCAGACCCCATCAACACTTTTCCGGATCGAACAACCACACTGGGGACTCCATACCTTAGATGGGTTCCCCCCCCCAACAAAATTATTAACAAAAAAACACTCCCCCGAGGACCTCAACCGCCCCAACAGCCCTTTATTCATAGAAAGCCCCCAAACGGAACATCATTAGGGAGGGAGGGCGGGAAACCTTTCCCTTCTTGCTGTCCCTTGTGAAAAACAGTCTTTGACTCCTCTTTCTGACCTTTTATCTCCTATTAACCCCTCATATCCTTCCCTCGTGCATGTCTCTCCCCCCCTCCCCTTTCCTCTCCCTCCAGCACGTGCCATTACCTAATTAACCCTCTGCGTCTCCCCCTGTCTGCTGAGTCATTCCGGCCTTGCACTAATACTCATTTCATTCGTATGCTCCAGGCCTTCCTGCAAACACAATCCCAGAAAAATCTCAGATTTACAGAAGGAATGAAGTAGTAGATTTTTGCTCTGCAAGTTCTCAGGTACAGCTTTCCCTGCTGCAAGGAAAACGGAAGTAGCATTATTAACTGTATGGTGGCTCAGAGGTTAGCACTCTTGCCTTTTCAGCACAATTTCCCAAGTTGGAATATCTGCCGGGATAACATCCCCATGGAGTTTGCATGCTCTGGATACTCTGGATTTCTCTAACATTGCAAAAACATACAGTTAGGTTATTTAGCTTCTGCCTAAATTGTCCTTAGACTGTGTTAATGACATATGACTATGGTAGGGACATTAGATTGTGAGCCCCTTTGAGGGACAGACAGTGACATGACTATGAACTTTGAACGGCGCTGCAAAATATGTTGGCGCTATATAAATACAAGATAGTAATACTAATGGTCAGCTAGACTATCCAAGTGTGAGCAGAGTAGCAGCCGGGCACAAGAGACGGTTGAATTTGCCATAAAAGATCTCACACATTTATAATCGATATTCCTGGATCCTCTAGTGCCTAGGAACAGGAACAGCTATGCAACCAAAATTAGTATTTTTTTTTTTCCTCTTGTAGGCCAGCCAAAATCATAAGTTCCAAGAATTTCTGCTGATGTCTAATATCTGGCAGGAATCAGAAACGTTATGAAGGAACGCTATTTTGTAGGTTAGGAAGTGCAGCGTTTGCGAGCGGCCAGGCTGATGTAATTATACAGGAAGGAAATCTGGCATCGGTGAGATGGTATAGATGTTGTGTTCTGAGTACCGTGCAAAACTTTCTTCCTTCCTTGCTGTTCTTGCACACCAGGTCATTTCTCCTCTTAATGGAACTGAATAATTAGTTCTAATTATCTCCAGGCTGCAGTTATTAGCAAAACAGAAAAAAAATCTGATTATCCCTCTGGGAAATTGTTATTTTTTAGATTTAGTCATAATGAGACAACTTAAAGCATAATTCCACCTTCGTGACAAACTGTATACAGTAAAGCAGGCCAATGAACTTTGAAAATTTGTGAACAATAGTCATTACTTGCTTCATTATGGTAAAGTAAACTGTAGTTGCTATATTAAGGTGGTTACAGGTGTTAAATGCCAATTATGGCCACTCAACAATTGGGACATTCAACAACTGACCATTTCTTCGGCATTTGATCCCTGACCTGTTTTCTCCATTCATTTGGTAGTGGACAATGGATCCATCATAAAGTGGAAGATAAAACAATAATATAAGCATGTGTCTTTACAATTTATTTGATCTGTCCACTTTTAAAGGCCAAGAGGTTATTTTTTTAATGTAACCAGAACTTGTTGTGTCATTACTTGGGACAAATTCTTACTTGCTTTGGGTCTCATGTCTCATAATTGCAAATTCTTTCCAGTTTAGTAGGAATGCTATATGAAAATATAACAATCTGATTTCGGTTTATTGGTAATGTAAATTCTGAATACATTTGTTGAATTTTGGGTTAAATAGGAAAAAATGTTAGAAAGGTAGATAGGTTCATATTGATGTCTGTGTCCCTGCTTGGTAATTCATTCTCCTTCCTTAGTCCCCTGGACAGAAAGTTATGAGTAAACCAAAATCATGTTTTACCCTAAAGTTGGAAAGATTTACTGTCACTTTCTGTTTTTGAAAGGTTCCCTACGCTATTGAAAAAGGTTATGGCTTGAGATAAATTGCAAACTGCAGTTCTGCTGTTATGACTAGACCCCCTAGTTGGTGTATGTGATTATCTGGGGAGTGGAATCTAAGTGACTTGTGGTCTTCACCAAAGCAACCCACAAGGGGTGATAGGCTGCCAACCCCAGTCACCACTGGACTACTTTGCTGCTACAGATCTCAAGGTCACAGCCTCTAGGCTCTACCCACCATGGTGAGCGGTTACAGATGGTGTTGGTGTAGTGACAGCTGGTCTCGGGTACCAGGTAAGCTTGATAAGAGCCGGAGGTGTAGAAGACACTTGGCTGGGATTCGGACAACCAGTAAGATGTAAGATGAGGTCAGGGCAGGTGGCATTCAATATTCGTAGTTAGTATATAATCTATATAGTAAAAAAGTACAGTATATACTCTTCAGTATATTTCCAAGCTCACTGTTATGATTCCCAGAAATGATGGTTGACCTTGGTGCTGTGTTTCACTGTAATATTATTATTTCATTAAAGTGTCAGTTAAACATCAATTAGATTATTCCACATATGTACATTAGCCTGATTAAAACCCATTGATTCTAATTCTAACAATGGCCAAATTGTGAATGTTCAGGCCTACCTAAGATTGATTTCAGTTAGAAATTGAATTTATTGTGCAATTTGAACTTAAGAAAAGTGGGGTCTGTGATTAGTTTATTATTGCATTTTTTTTGTATTATGACATCCATTACAGTTCTAAAAACAGAAACATCTATACTTGAGCTGCTCATTCAAGTAACGGCCTACTTTTGAAAATCAGATCTGACTCTTTAGCTAATTTTTTCCTACTCAATTTAACTTATTTTCTGTTTTAATTAATGTCAATGAGTGCTGTTTTTTACTTCACAAACCCCTAAGGTCAATAACACCAAAACAGATTTGTGGATGATTCGCCATCAAAATGTGTTTGGTCCTGTGCTTGGTCAATAATATAGAGTTGTTCTCTCCATTCAACTTTGGGTTTGATTTATTAAAGTTCTCCAATACTGGAAAGGATATACTACGGGGGAAGAACCTTAGTGATCCAGCAAACATGCAATGGAACTATTCCAGGAATAAAAACATTTGCAACTAATAGCAAATCATTTTTGGGAAATCCATTCAAGGTTTGTTGGATTACCCAGGTTCTCCCATGGTAGTGTATCTTTTTCATTCTTCGAGAACTTTATTAATTCGGGCCTGTTATGTCTATAGAATCCCACACTCATCTGGGAGCTTTCCACAAGAGTATGAAATATGTCTGTGGGAGTTTGTGTCCAATTGTTGAAAGAAGACCTGACCTGAAGTTGGTGTTTCATTTCCATAAAGGCATTCAGAAGATTTGAGGGTAGAACTAAGGCCATTAGAATTGCTTTACACCAGTCTCATCAACCCATACCTTTATGAAGCTGACTTACTCCACTAATAGTTTAGAATAAGTGATGAGCAAATATGTCCATGCTCAATTAATCTGGGTTCGGTAGATGTTCGGTATTTACCAAACCCAGTTTGAGTCAAACACAAAACACTGTTCATCTTACCCATCATCTGTCAATCCATTGGTTGAAGCACACAGCAGACTACGTTTCTTGTTGGTGGCTGGTGGTCATCGGATAAGGACCTGCTTTTTGCAACCACCATTCAATGGGAACACTGCCGCAAACAAACATGGAAATTAGAAAGTCAGAAATTTTATGTGGTTCTGTGTTCCAGCATACAACCTCCAAAGGTATGACAATTAGCAAACTAGCATTTTCAAAAAGAAAGTTCAGCATTGGAGGCCCTAATATTGTCTCAATATCCTGTATATTTCCTTGAAGTAAATGATGGCTTCTCATATATGTAAGGAGTTATCTGACAACATCAGCTTTAATATCTGATTATCCATTTATACCCTGCCAACGTCTGAACTTTCAAATCCAACCTCAAACGCACATGTGACATTACCCAATGACCATACATACTGCATCACTCTAGGTACAAATTGCCCATGGCAGCCTTTTATTATAACCAAATTAAGATAATAATCATATGTTAACAAGTAAAAAATTTATATTTTACTGCAGTAAATTGTCCTGGTCTAGGGTCTATGAAGGTGATTTACCTAACTTCTAACATCCCTACGGAGACCACCCTTTTAATTATCTGGCCCTCAGCCACTGTGCTTCGCCTTGGAGATGAATCTGGCTCCTTAGCCCTCTCAATTTTTCACTTACCTCTAAATTAATTCAATTCTAACCATTTCCAAACACTATACCAAATGGGTTTCCACCCCTATTATTTTGCTGCCCTCTTTTTGCAACTGCAAACCTTCATGGACCTTACTCACCCACCATACAGTGCCACCATGACAAGTACAATTAACACAGATCTTAGGAAAACCCAACAACATTCCCCCCTTTACTCCCTCTGTTTTTGTTCAGAACCAACAGTAGCATCCAAATAGGAACCCACCCAAAGAAGGAGGATTGGAAAACCTTCCACCTCTGGGCCCCAACTAA
>NC_092858.1:168084675-168087866 GCF_032062135.1 Pyxicephalus adspersus
TGTTCTCAGCATATAATTTGCTTTAGTCCTGAAGATTTTCAGTTGCTATAATGCTAAGTATAAAAACCTGATATTTTTAAACAAGTAGATAACTGTTGGTGGGGCCTGATAAGTTGTGTCAGCTTCTGACATTTGTATGCTTCAAGAATGAAATAATTCATGTTTACCTGGGAATATTGGGTGTCCCCACCAAATTGTGAGCTCCGGCTCCTTCTGTTGCTTTCTCTATAATATAAAAAATAATCCAGCAGAGATGGAGGAAGCCTCTTATAATGGACACAGCAGCTATGCAAACCTGGGAAATTAACGCAGTCTTGATGACCTGTCTGATCTTTAATAACCATAAATGTGTTATGATTTAATCAACAAGAGATGTGATCTAATAATAGAGGGTAGGACTGGAAACTATAGTCACTTTCATGGAAAGAACCATTTCATGTGAGCTAAAAGTAACTCACCTTAATATATATTTACATAATACAACCCAATGCATTCATCACCGATATTCCTCATCATTACACATATTAAACAAATGCGCACAACCCATTCCACCATGCTATATTCATCCAGCATTGGTTTCATTTGCAGTTCTTGGATTCAGTGACATGGCAGCCCATACAACAAATGATTACAGGTCTCATAGGGAGCAGGTTATTATACACCTCCAAGCACCTGACACTGAGCACCAAACGGTCATAATGGTGTAGCCAACAAAGCCACATGGAATTCTCTTTGTTCATATAGCTCCATGATTGGAGGATAGCTATCCAAATGACAAGTTACATGCCTGGGCCCTAACAGGCATTTCATTTATATTTATCATTCTCCACTGCCTTTAGAGTCTGGAAGCTGGAAGCGCACGTCGCACACTTGAAGAATACATAATTGTAAAGCAATGCGCTTGTGCTGCAGCACATCACTACAAACTTATGCAGTACTTTGTGTTTTGCTGAGCTGCATCATGATAAATAATTTAGATGTAGATTGTTGTTTCTTCCAGTGAGTTTGCAGCCAATTCCAATATATTGGTTGCTTTATTACAGCACAACATCTAGCTCGCTGTACCAGATTATGTACGAGGAGGGCTTAAAAGAAGATACTCCTGATTTATACACTCATTGTTTTCTAGAACAAAACTTAAAGTTTTCTTGAAAAATATAATACTTTGAAAGTGTCACTTTGTGTGTACTTTGTGTCATCCAATAATAAAAATCATTGGCTGTGCCTGTGCTGTAGACGCTGAGAAAGGCGATTATTTGAGATGAGCGAGAATACCTCTGGCATTCTTGCGAAAATTTCCTCGAACTTCCAATGGTTCCACAAAATTTCGGTGAACCGATTTCGGGAAACCATCAGAAGACAAAACTAAAACAGGAGGATTCCCAGAGCTGCATTCAGCCCTGGGAATCTCCCTGTTTGTAATCCCCTGTGCAACTAGAGGTTAATTGATCACCTCAGTGTGGGATGCCAGGGGCACTAGAGGTTTATTAACCTGTAGTGCCCCTGGGATCACATGAAATCACAGCTGTGACCCCAAAGTTCCCACTGTCACGTGACAGTGGGAACTGAACTGCAGATGAACTCTGCAGTTCCACTACGATCTCCAGGGCACTCAAGGTTAATTAAGCTCGAGTGCCCCAGGGATTGCACACTCTTCTCAATGAATCATTGAGAAGATGCTCGGGAAAGGAGAACCTCCTGACATTGTAATATAAGTATCTCTTACAAATGATACATAGTTACAGATACAAATGTATAATTAGTGAGAGATACTTATATTACAATGTTAGGAGGTTCATTGAGGCTCGGCTGCATTCACTGAGAAGAGTGTGCAATCCCTGGGGCATTAGAGGTTAAATAACCTCTAGTGCCTGGGGATCGCAGAGGATTTCCAGGGCTTCATGATGCAGCCCAGGAAATCCTTTTGTTTGGTGAGAGCTCGATCCCTCAGCAAATCAGAAGGTCGTTCTCACATACATTTTTGGTAAGCGAGAAAGGCCTGATTCGCTGCGAGATTGAACTTAATATTGTCCGTCGCTCATCCCTAACCATTATAAGGGTCTGTCTTTGACATAATCAGGGTATTAGTTCTACTGCTTTAGGAAGCACATTTTGGACTGATATCTCCATACCCATTTAGATATCTCATTATAGATGACCCTTCAGGTTTAGGCAGTAGCGTACTATATTCGGCTCAGATGGTTTACTGTAATTTCACCGTAATACGTGCTTGAAAGGAGAAAAGTCCAAGAAATCAGATCCAGAGACTCTATACTCTATTGATGCTTGAAGGGAGATGAATTAGATGGCTGGTTGATGACTGAAAGATCAAGGCAATCTAAAATAAGGCAAGGCAAGGCAATAATAAATAGTTATCCAGCGTCAATGTATGTTATCAGTTGTTAATGAACTGAATTTTTTTACTTTCCCACAGGTCCAGTCTTCTTCAATAAACAAATTTGGATCTCAATATGTTTCCTTCGTGTCCATTGTCTGGTAAGGAGAGGTTTATTCTTTAAAAATGTGTTACCTGTACAATTTCTTCTTGACCTGTATCCCCCACAGGATAAAAGATTTCTTCAAATTGAGGAAAAGCCTCTATTAGACAGGTGGAAAGTTTCCCCTATATTCCTATTCTCATAACCACTGAAAATATTATATATTCCTTCATTGTGCTCCTGGAAGACAAGGTCACCAGGTCAAAAAGACAGTTCATAGACAGCCATATAAATTTTAAATTGGTGCATGGCCAGTGGTGGTGCCATGAAATGTCCCCCAAAAATATCAGTACCTTAAAGCAGAACTAAAGATTTATATATTACCAATAAAGTCTAGAACAAAACTTTTGATGTGTATGACTGGTCCCATGAGGTGTTCCTCAAACACGACTTTTCAACCCTGAAGAACCAACACTCCACATGGTTTCTACAGGAGTTGGACCTGCATAAGGTTCTACTGACTATTCATCTAAAAGCCCTATAACAGGAACCCCAAATCTAGAAGAAGAGAAACCTTGCATCCTGTCCAGCACACCTAAACATGTAAAAGTGAGAAAAAACCTCTCCAAAGAGAAATAAATTTGCAGCACATAATTAAAAAACAGGAACTGTTCAAATTGAAAACTTTCTTTTCCATGCCTGTTCAGATAACAACTGAAAATGTTTGATTTTTCCCCACTTGCAGTCCCGGAG
>NC_092858.1:168088949-168157054 GCF_032062135.1 Pyxicephalus adspersus
GTTCGTGTTCACCTGGTGCCTAATTCAGTGTTTCCTCTGTCCAGCTCCTGCGTTAACCCCTCATTGTCCAATCTGTTGGTTCCCAGCCAACTTCCCTGTCCTGTTTCAGTGTTACTGTCTGTCCGTTGATATCCCTGCCTCCTGTTACTTCCAGTGTCTGCTGTGTTCCCTGTACCCGCAGTGGGCCCTGTGTCACTGGTGTCTGTTTTCTGGATCGCTGGCAATTGACCCCTGGTGTGTGACTAGAACTCGCTTGCTGCCTGCCTCAACCTGGCCTTCCTCAACTATCCTTCTGCTTTGTGATTTGGTACCGTGTTTTGCCCACCTCGGTGTGCCCAAGGACCGCAACCTGGAAGTAACCAGCGAGGCAGCATCCTCACCATTAGAGGCTCTGGAGAAAACCTGGTTACTGCTTAGACTCTGCACCTTGGCCCTTCTCAGGGCTCACCCCACCTCCGTGCAAGCCGTAGTGCCCCCTAGTGCTCCTGTTACTCCGTGCGTGGTGCAGGAGGACTATTCTACTAGAGTAGAATAGAAAAGGTTACGCCTAACCCACACCCACTATCACCCAACTTATATACAATTAAATCACATTTACACGTATTTTGGTATAAATTAGCCACAACAGCCCTTTATTATTATATATAAAAACACAACATTTCCATATAAATCTAACATAGTTTTACTCTCAAGCATGTAAAAACTTTTACTAGGCCAAGAAAGGTACTTAAATACAACACTTTTTCCTAAGGGGAGACACATTTTTGATTGTCCGGCCCCCAGCCACCATATACCATCTCAGGGACAGGTATACCTGTCCCTGTTATCTGTTTTTTGGCAATTTTTTTCTGGGTTAAATATTGCCCTGCAACATTCAACCTGTTTGCTGTGTCTTGGGTAGCAAAGCATCATCCCCATTCCTTGACTCTTTAGAGAGAATAACTGTGATAATATGTGGTGCCAATCTCAGCTGCTGTAGGTAGAATGGCATAGAGAGGATTTATGGGGCCTGATTTATCAAAGCTCTCCAAGACTGAAGAGGGAAGACAGTCATAGGAGATCCTGGGTGACCCAGCATGCTTGAAGTGAATTTCTCTAAAAGTCATTTTCTATTAATTGGCAAATGTTTTCACTCCTTGACCTGATCCATTCCACATTTCCTTGATCACCCAGGTTCTTCCATGATAATCTATCTTATTGATTCATGGAGAGTTTTATTGAATCAGGCCTGTGATGGCCACTGACTGGGCTGTGGGCATCTTAGATTTTTATTTTCAATCCTGCAAGGGTGATCCTAATGGGCATTCGGTGGTCAAAGAGAATGAGTTTAGCTTATTTAGCCCAAAACTTTAGCTTGAAAAACTGTCCAAGTTGTAAAGCGTTTTATGATTTGGTATCATTTTGTTATATCTGGTATGTCCATAGCGTTTCTCATCTCTGGTTGCCACTATTTGTGTATTTTTTTAATAAAACTGAATTTGCTGGTTTTATTAAATTGCATTATGGATACATTTGTGGTCTTGTGCTATCCAGCTTAATTTGTTTGATGTGTTTTATTTAGCAAGGCATTTATTATTATTACAATGTCAGCACTGGAATGCTTTTTATTAATTATTGTCACATTTTGTTATGTTGTGACTCACATTATACTAATAAGTTGAAGCCGAAGTGTGGGCAGATATAAAATACTCATGTTTAACTCCATTATATATGAATGTATTCAAATCCTTTAATACAGTCTTAAAGTGTGTCCAAAGCCAAGATTTTTTTTAGGTTTCAGATAAAGTTGCAAATGCATAAAACTACCATTGGGGAGATTTGCTTTCACTTTCTTCCCTAAAGGAAAAATGTTTGTTTAAAGTGAGGGAACGACTGTCTTAGACAGGTTGTCATTAGACTGAGTGTTCCCATTGAAAGGTTTGCCCTTTATTCCCATTCTGGTGACCACTGAAAATATTATATTTTCCCTTATTGTCCACCTAGATGACAGTGGTCACCTGATCAAAAAGAGAGGTCATAGACAGTCATATGAATTTTTAATCTAGTGCATGGCCAATGGTGGTGCCACAAAATATCCCCAAAAAATGTCAGGACCTTAAAGCACTTTTAAGAATATGCAATAAGGTAAATCATTAATGCAGAAAAGGACAGGCAATGTCTCTTCTTCAATTATCACTCCTTCCAATCTGATGACTATGGATATCTGGCAAAAAGCTAAAATTCACATGTGCAGGAGTAATGTAATCCTTGTGATGGTGAGGGAACATTGAGCTTTGTGGGGTTTAGTTCCACTTTAAAGTAAGATATGTTTGATTTATTAATGTTTTTATGAGACTTTGGTGTATCATCAAATTCTCACTTTGGAATGCAAGCTTTTTTCTATTTGGGGCATGGGGCATTCCTGACCTCTCCTACGTATTTCTCTTTGTTCCTGGTCAGTGTAAAGGTCATGTGTTCACATAATGAAGACCCTCAGCTTTGTGGCATTGACACCATGTTCACCTCTGCTTCCCAAACCAAGGGTGAAATGCTGACCTTTGGTACACTAAAAAAGAATGTTCATAAACGGTGTAAAATAAAGTAGATTTTTTTTGGTGTCCAAAAATTTCATTTTGTTTCCTTGGTTGGAAGATCAATTTTTTTTGGAAGTAGACACCATTATTGTCCTTGAATAAATTCATTGATACATTCACATATGACAAAACTACTCAATGTTTTCTCTCTGCTCACAATGCTCTTCATGATGCTTCCAGTTATTCACATGCCTCTCAGGTGTTGTCTGAAAAACCATTGTAAAGGCTACAAAGAACAGATCAGGTACAGAAAGGTAAAATTAGTATACTTTCCAAGACATCTGAAGCACGTTGTATACATTTTATTATTTGCATATATAACATGTACCTTAGGGCTCCAAAAAGAAAATTAACCGTCCACAGGAATTCTATGGTTTAACAAAACTTTGGATAGATTTCTCTTTTTCTTAACCATTATTTTTTTACTGCTATAATAAACTGGAAAACTGGAAAACCTAATTGAATCCCAAACCAATAAATGAGAACATACACTAATTGGTCAAAGGTCTATGGGTCTAAGGTCTACCCCTTCAAATTATTGAGTTCTGGTATTCTAATAAAAAGTATTGTTAATGTTACAGCATGCAAAGACTTTTTAGACAATTTGTGCTCTTCCATCATTTTGGTTAATGCCTTTTCTGGTTCAGTTCCTGAGCTCCATAGATACATTGTTTAAAAAGCTTGATGTGAAGGAACTCAAGTTGATGACACAAAGACCTACACTCTTTTACAAATGTTTGGGATAAATTCAGAATATTGACCGTGAGCAAAGTTTTCTTATACAACGTCAGTAACATACATTCAGCTTTTTTGGCACAATATTCCCACACAATCACACACAGTCCTTTAGAAAGTATTCCCAGAAGAGTGGGGGCTGTTATAGCTGCAAAGTAGAGCCAACTTTGTAAAAAAAAGTGGGATGGGTTGAGTGGAATGACCAGCAAGTTCATAGGTGCAATGATTAGGTAGCCATAAACATTTGGCCATAAAATTTCCTTGGTGGGCTATGCAGTGCTTGAACCTGTGGACATGGGTAGGAGGCCCAGGATGTTCTAGTATGAAGTCCGAATTTTCAGATAGTAACCCTCTTGGTTGGAATTGAATACAGGGTATTAGGCAAGAGCTCAGGACTACTAATTGAGTATTTTTGCTTGTGAAGTAACTTTTTAAAGTGAACCTTTTATCTGTCCAAGATTTGTCCAAGATTCGTATGTTTGACTTCTTAAGCAAGAGGACTCTTACATAGGACTGTATGCTTCCTTTGACCTTAATTTGACACTACATTGTGGGAAGGTTTAATGTGTTTTATGTGTTAGTCCAAACCTGGCAGTGCTGAGTATTTCTAAAGAAACCACCATATCTTTAGCTTATTGGTGCATCACAAATACTCCAATGGAAACTTGATTCAACAACAAAAAATGGGACTTTTAAAGCATTTAATACTTATCCATTAATAACCTTTTAAAATGTCAGCAAACAAATTTCCATATTAAAACAAAGTTAAATACAAAGTAACTTCCATGAAAGGAGGAGAGCTAACAAAATATATATCTCCTGAAGAAGCGGATGCTTATGCCGCGAAATGCATAGACAACTCTAGAACGAACAAATATTTCTATTTATCTGCAATTGTACACCATTCTTGGTGAAGATTTTATGTGATTTTTAGAGATGAAATGAATAAATGTTATTGTTTTAATGTTTGATATGATTTAAAATAAATTGATATATTTTGAATATAACCAATTGTTGTCACTGCCTTAAAAGTCCTAATTTTTTTTTGTATGTTTATCTCAATTGAACCCTCAATGCCCCACCTTATATGGGATCTGCTCTGGGTTCCCTGACCCCTTTACTGCCGCTCTACATGTTCCATCTTCTGAATAAGCAAACTTTTATGTCTGCGAAAAGCGTTTAGTGGAAAATTCTTCTGGGACCAATTTTTCACAATTTCTTTCACTCATGGAGGTTATTTTATGTCTAACTCTGTTTTAATATGGATATTCAATATAGTTTGCTCCTGTTTTATATGGTTATTTATGGATAAGTAGTATATGTCTTAAAAGTCCCATTTTTTGTTGGATCAAGTTTCCAAGAACAAGTTGACCTGCCTTTGGTTCAAGTGATCTTGCATGGCTTCCCAAGACTGGCATTTTGCTGTTATGGTGGTACCCTGTCACATGCAGTAGACCATCGGTCACCAACCTTTTCAGGTCTGCAGACCACTAAAATCACCAGCTCCCGACCGTGCATTCCATAGGAGCCAGGTGTCACTTAAAGGTGGAAAAACCTCCCCCAGAGTGACGTCATTATCATATAACCCTGCCCTCTCTCCCATCGCAGATCTGAGCCTGTAATGGGTGAGTGGGCGAACCTGGGAACTGCTCGGGGCATGTGGTCTGTGACTCTGGCCGGTGCGTCTCCCCAGCGGGGTCCTTCTCCTGACCCCGCTTGGGGATGCACCGACCAGAGCCGTGGACCCCCAAAATTTTTCCGAGGACCACCAGTTGGCGACCGCTGCAATCGACTACAAACAGCAGTACTGGAACAACATTGCACAGGTGTTGGGCAATGTTGGGCAAAGAGCAGCAGCAGACCAAAAATTATAAAAAAAAAAGAATTTTAGCAAACTAAAATGCAATTGTTTATGATGCATAGTGTTCTAGCAAACCAAATGTCATCTAGTTAGGGTTTGGATCTTCCTGAAATACTACAAAACATTTCACTGTATATAATTAGATTGACATCATCTAGCCCGATGGTATTTTAGCAACAAAAGCCCTAATTGATTGTGATGGTTTCTTCCATGGTCTCATTTGTATATCTAATCAATAGTGAAATCATAAAAGCCCTTTCTTTTAACCTTGCGATGACAGTTTATCAAAGCAGAGTATTTTTAAACAAGGCAATGAGAACATCTAATGAGGGGAGGAGAAGGCCTGCGTGGCAAAGACAGCCGGCTCCGTCTACATGTCAACACATTTTCCAGCCTGATTGCCCGTGTCATGAGGATAATGCTTCCAAATTACATGTTTCCCCTCCTAGGATGTGAACGCCGCTTTAAATTACGACGTACTTCTGTCATCTGCAAAGCAGCTCTGCCTCATTGGCTGTTCTGGCTACTTAGTCTTTCCATAAAATTTGTTATTTAAAAAGTGATGTAACCAGATTTTTCCACAGCAAAAAGCTTAGACGCACTAGACAAAACTCTTCATAAGATAAACAATATAGTTGGTTTGCATAAATGGGTCAGGAAAAATACAGTACCCCATATACTATATTTACTGGAATATCAATCAATCTAAATACAAACCAAAAAGCGATTTTTTTCTTGAGAATACAAGTAACTGCTTTGATTTGAGTATAAACCTAGGAAACAAAACTTGTCCATCACTGCTAACAAAGTAATAAACAGAATTGGCAATAAAATAAATACATAATTACATTTATGGTGGGTTATTTTAAAACTTTTTTTAAAAAGGGGAAATAATTAAAATGTGCTCAGTGTTTATCTTTTTCCCCTTTTTTACATGTTAAAATATTTTATTATAAAAGTATTTTGATCTGGCCCAGATTAGCTGTATAGAGGAAGTGCATACACAATCACAGTGGAGGTCACAGGCCGCACACTTGGTACAGTTGCCATCACAATTCAGGCAATTGTTAGATGAGAAAGTGAAATATGCTATTTCTTAGATTGCTAGGAGGTTTCCTGAATGGGGAAATAAACCTGGTAAATACTTAGCAAATGTACTATGAAAGTTCCTCCTAAATATCTAAGATAAAGAACAAATCTGGGCCCTTGGTCCATCTTGCACAAGAGATGGCAGCAGTGTTTAGAGATTTTTATCAAGATCTTTACCATGTGCGTGAGGAGGAATCTCCTGAAACATTGACTGTTAGAAGGGGAAAATGAATCGCTATCTCGATAAAGCTAATTCACTCAGATTATCTCGGGAGGTGCTAATGGAAATGGAACGGGATATATCTGAAAGTGAGTTGGTCCATATATCGCCTATATTATCCCCTCGTGGATTTATCTTGATCAGACAGGATTCATTCCAGGTAGAGAGGCGAGAGATTAATCTACATGGGTTCTTTCTTTAGTGCATCATGTTTGCAGGTATAGCCAGACCTCCCTTCTCTTACCTACTGACACCAAGAAAGCTTTTGACGGGGTGGACTGACTGTACTTGTGTATGACTTTGGAACATTTGAGTCTTGGCCCTAAGATGCTAAATTGGATCACGTCTTTGTATTCATGTCCTACCACCACGGTTTGTGTCAATGGTACATTGTCTGCCTCTTTTCAGACATTGTCTGCCTCCATAATGGCACTAGGCAGGGGTGTCCATTATCGCCTCTGCTTTTTGCCATATTGTTGGAGCCATTTTTGAATACAGTTCGGTTAAATGCAGATGTGCAAGTTAATAAAATTGGTACATAAACTGGCGGCATATGCCGATGATGTATTGTTTTTTATTCAACAGCATGATTTTTCTCTCCCTAACTTGTTAGGAGAGTTTTCTGAGTTTGGTCATCTTTCTAATTTTAAGATTAATCTATCTAAATCTGAAATTTTGAATAATATTATTCCAGGATGGGTAATGCAGAGGTTGAGAGATAGTTTTCCATTTGTATGTTGCCATAAATCACTGACATATTTAGGCATTGAAATTACGACATCTTTAACAGGGCTATTTCTGGCAAATCATATCTCTTTGGTAAATACTATTGGACCAGATCTTTTAAAATGGAAACAGTTGCACCTCTCTTGGATAGGAAAAGTTAATGTAGTAAAAATGAATGTTCTCCCTAGGGTGGTATTTATTTTTCAAATGCTACCCATACAGCTCCCATTTTCTTTTTGTAAATGTCTTAATAAATTGGTAACTACATTTATTTGGTACCCTTCGTTAGCTAGGGTCTCTCGGAGATCACTCTTTCATCTTAAAACAAAGGGAGATCCGGGATTACCAGACTTTAAACAATACCACCGGGCTACTATTTTAAATCGAATATTCAATTGGAAATATGTGTTGCTAAGAGCTGGGTTAACCTAGATATATATCTTTGTTCTGCCAATTTAAGTACAATATTTTGCCTGCCGAAGCAATTTAGAGCTTTAGGCCCAAATACTTCACCTCTTACTATTATTACTCTTCAGTTTTGGGATGCCTTGCATAGACAACAAGGATGGCAATACAACTCTCCCTTACTTCCCATTACTGGACATTCTTTTTTTCCCCAGGATTTCAGTCACCTTCTTTCTTGGGTCAACAAACTAATTCTAGACTACTCTTATATCAAGTGTTGATGAGAACTTTGGTTCGCCCTCTTGCTCAGATTGTGCATGAGGAAAGGTGTAAGACAAATCATGATTGGCAGTACACACAATTATGCCACTTTGTGCAGTCTTTGCTTCGCCCTATACGTACAGGCACAGAACTTACGCCCCTAGAAGATATGTTGAAAGGCAATGATAGGCCTCCTCATACGGTGTCTTTGCTGTACAAGTATTTAAACACTCAACGCCCAAGAATTTCCTCAGTATTTGGCAAAGTCGGAAATTAAATTAAATAGTACTCTTTTGGCACCTCAGAAAAAAGTAATATTAAATCTGGCACTTAAGACATCTTTAAGTGCTAAGAAACAGGAGAATAATTTTCAACTTTCTAGATAGTATTATGCCCCCACACAACTACATCGATTTTCCCCTCATGAATCTGCACTTTGTTGGAGAGGATGTAGACAGCAGGGTACTTTGTCGCATATATGGTGGCAATGCCCTGTGATTGCAAAGTATTGGAAAAGGATTTTACAAAAGATTGAAATTATTAAACCAGATTTTTCCACAGCAAAAAGCTTAGACGCACTAGACAAAACTCTTCATAAGATAAACAATATAGTTGGTTTGCATAAATGGGTCAGGAAATTTACAGTACCCCATATACTGTATATACTGGAATATCAATCAATCTAAATACAAACCAAAAGACAAGATTTTTCTTGAGAATACAAGTAACTGCTTTGACTTGAGTATAAACCTAGGAAACAAAACTCGCCCATCACTGCTAACACAGAAATAAACCGAATTGGAAATAAAATAAATTCATGATGGGTCATTTTAAAACTTTTTTTAAAAGGGGGAAATAATTAAAATGTGCTCAGTCTGTTTATCTTTTTCCCCTTGTTTACATGTTAAAATATTTTAATATAAACGTATTTTGATCTGGCCCAGATTAGGTGTATAGAGGAAGTGCATACACAATCACAGTGGAGGTCGCAGGCCGCACACTAGGTAGAGTTGCGGTCAAAATTCAAGCAATGTTAGATGAGAAAGCGAAATATGCTATTTCTAAGGTTTCTAGGAGGTTTTCTGAATGGGGCAATATACCTGGTAAATACTTAGCAAATGTACTTAGAAATATGAAAGTTCCTCTTAAATAGGAACAAATAAGAAAAAGAACAAATCTGGGGCCTTGGTTCATCTTGCACAAGTGATAGCAGCAGTATATAGAGATTTTTATATTAATCACTACCTCGATAGAGCTAATTCACTCAGATTCCCCCGGGAGGGGCTAATGGAAATGGAACGGGATATATCTGAAAGTGAGTTGGGTAGGGCTATTAAGTCCACACCTACGGGCAAAGCTCCAGGCCCAGACGGCTTCTCCCTGGGATATTACAGGCATTATCAAAATAAACTCCTTCCTCAGCTTTGTAAATATGTTACCTACCTGGTAGAGGGAGTTTTTTTGTGTGAAGATACTTTGAGGGGCCATATATCGGTGTTACCTAAGATGGATAAGGATCCTACTCTTTGTTCTAGTTTTCGCCCCAATCTCGCTACTTAAAGTGGATATAAAATTGTTTGCGAAGGTGCTATCTATGAGATTGCAAGCTATTATCCCCTCGTGGATTCATCTTGATCAGACAGGATTCATTCCAGGTAGAGAAGCGAGAGATTAATCTACATGGGTTCTTTCTTTAGTGCATCATGTTTGCAGGTATAGCCAGACCTCCCTTCTCTTATCTACTGACGCTAAGAAAGCTTTTGACTGGGTGGACTGACTGTACTTGTGTATGACTTTGGAACATTTGAGTCTTGGCCCTAAGATGCTAAATTGGATCACGTCTTTGTATTCATGTCCTACCATAATAATTGGAAGGACATTCACTTGGATTGCTGTTTTTGTTTTGAATGTTTTGTCATGCGTATGTTAGTATGTGTGGAAAGTAATGGAGGAAAATTATGTTTGTTAGTAGGTTGATTTTCACGTATTGATATATAAGGCCATTAGAGACCCCCCCTTTTTTTTTTTGTTTTTTTTTTTTTAAATCAATTATGATGGGTCACTTGATCTTAACTGATCTTTTGTGCATTATTGTTGACCACCAGTAGATGGCACTTTGTCCTCATGTTAAATGTGTAACAAACTCATGTCTCCAAAGGTAAGAGTTTGATGCATAATTTATATGGGAACACAAAGCCCTCTAGTGGCATGGCTCAAGTATAAACCAAGGCTCTTTTTAAAGGCATATTAAGGAAAAAAAATGATTTATATAGAGTATAAATGTATATGCTTGGCCAGGATGAGAGTTTGTGTTCTTATATAGATAATGTAAGATATGGCCAAGAGCTGGTTGGATCAAACCATCTTATATTGGGCCTTGGAAGAATGGATTCCATTCCAATCAGGTAACATTTGCTTCTGTTTTTACATACAAAACATGTGGATTTTCCTCCAAATTATTAAGTAGAAGGATTTCTGGTAAAAATGCACTGTTATTTCTACAGACATGCAAATAAAGTTTATACATTTAAACTCTTGAAACTTTGCAGTACCAGTTTGGAGAAGAACCTATTCTGTTTCAGCTTGAGTGTACCTCTGTGTGTAAAGCCAGCTACATAAAGGCTTAGTTTAATAAATTTGGTGTTGAGGAACTTAACTCTATTCAACGCCTTTACAACACGTAAAAATGTTGATTATGGAAAACCCTTTCTGGAGGGGTTGTGGGGGGGTATGGGGCTCTGCCATATGTATGAAGAATATACACTAAATTGTAATTTACTTGCATTAAAGTTGCCAAATACATATATCATTTTTGTCTAAGAAAAAAAGATTTTAATGCATTTCTTTCACACAGAGAAGATGTGATGGATGACAGAATCTCAGCGGTTTTCTGTATAAAGTAATCTGATCACTGCAGACGTTGATGTCTTGCAGTAGAAGAGGAAAGAGGATGGTTTGCCTCTAAATATGGATCAGCTATTATATCTGCTTAAGAGGGAAAAATTCCTTAACTTGGGGACGAGTAAAGGACGATTTAGACCGGGGGCTTTAGGATGGGGAAATTCAACTATAAATTCCTTTGTCTCCTTTGCAGGTTCCTATTTTCTAGGGGAATTATTCCCATGTGTATCCCAGCTTCATGAGCCATATCTTTTATTTTCATATTTGGTTGATTGCCATGTGTTTTTTATACAAGTAGAGCTCATGTATATACTAAACAAAATGGCTGATGTATTATTTTGTTGTAATGATAAGGTTGTAATTGCTATTCGTGCATATTGTTTTATCTACAGTCCCAAGATACAAGAACTGAATTCTGGGAGTGGAATCTATGAGATGGATTCTAAAATTTAATGAAAAAAACTTGGAGGCTTTCCTTGGGCACACACGGACAAAATGCCTGGACACGTTCCATGTGTATTTTTATTTCGTTGTGCTCAGTGAAGAGCTTCATTTTTGCAATTTCTCTATCTATAGTGTCATTAAAATGCTTTTCTTAAGCTGCCTGACAGTTTTTCCAGTTCATTGCAAAGCCAATAAACATAGAATTGTAATCAAATTTGATCGGGTTAACAGTACAAAAGTTGTTTCTGTTATACAGGGCAGACAACTCTCCTGTCCCAGCTCCAAGCATTTCTTAAAGCTGCTCGTTTCAGCTATGGGCTGTCATGTACCTTGGTAACAATTTATATCAGATGAGCTTGACCAGGTTGTGGGTCCTCACAGTAGTTCATTTAGAATGGGTAAAGTGTAAAATTCAAGGAGCCACCAGAGATCCCTAAAATGAACAGCTTTGCTGTGGATAACTTCTAGGTTGTAGCCCTCGGACATAACGGAGCAGGCAGCTGAGTGAGGTGCCAGGACAGCAGCCTCGAAATCTGGAATCAACCAAAGGTCAGGACAAGCAGCAAGCTGGTGCATGCAGGAGTCAATACCCAATAAAGTACTATCATGGTAAGTGTGAAAACAGAAGGCACAGGAACACAAAAGGTCAAAGGCCAAAGCGGTACTCAGGCCCTGGATATGTGTGACAGGTAGAGGAAAGACAAGGCCTTCACGTGGGTGTCAGGAGTAGGAAAGATAAGACCCAGCATGTTTATGGCAGGAGGGAAAGTACAGGTCCCCAACATATGTGACCAGTGAAGAAAGGACAAGGCCCTGGTTTGTATGTGGCTGGAGGAGGGAAGGACAAAGCCATGGCATGTGTGGGGTTGGGGTTAGGAAAAGTCACAGCCTTGGTTTGTTTGTGGCTGGAGGAGAGAAGGTCAAGGCCATGGGTTGTCTGGGGGCAGAAGGCATGTGTAGGTGTGGAGGAAGGACAAGATCTTGGCATTTGTGGGGCAGGTGGTAGACAAACAAGTACTTGTTTGGGTTCCTAGAAATAGAAGGATTCATGTGTGGGCAAAATATTTACTTGTAACAGAAATAAGTCTAGAACAGAAGAAAATATTTTGCATCCTTGTCATGTATTAACTTTAATTACATCAATTGCAGAATATGCAAATGTTTTAGAATCTTTATGTTGTTACTGTCTTAGCCAGTCATATTTTTTAAGGGTTCATTCCTATATTTTCATGTTAGCCATTTATTTTAGTGTTGCTAAGACCAAATAAGACAGTGAAAGAGGTGCGTATAAAGATGTTATGTGCTTATGTTCATCAATGATAAGATAGAACACATCAAGTTCTTTACCTGCTTACCCAAGAAAGCCTAAAGCACTAATTAGGTTCACAATTTGTAAAAACAGCAGTTTGATTTAAAGACACATCTACTGTAAATATTTACATGGCTATCAACGTATCTGTTGAACTGTTGTCTTTTTTAGTCTATAATAAAACCTTTTTATAAATTAAAGAGTACAGACTGATATCTCTACACAAAGGAATTATTGTTTTTCCATGCTTATACCAACCATTATGTCTTTGATTACAACAGGTTTTGGATAACGTCACCAGTCTGCTGCATCCAGGAGGAAGTCATTTCTTGCTAGTGATCAGTCTGCACATTGTAACTTTGCAGCAAGTCACAAGGTAAGATACTGATCTTTGTTAGACATTGTTAAACAAAGCACCTGAAATAATGCGCCTGTGTCATTTATAAGCCAACATCTCAGTTCAAGAAGCAGACGCTAACAGTGGATAATTCCTGAACAAAAATGGCTCCATCCATCTGAATGGAAAAGAAGATGAAAGCGTTGACAGGGGAAGTCCTGATAGAAAAAATAAATCTATACCATTACATCAGCATTGTCTCATTTATTATTTGTTTAAATCGCATTCAAATTCAGGATTAGGTATTCACATTTTCTAATACTTCTCATACCCCCTTTCCCTTTCCGGCTGACACCAGCCCTGTGAAGACTTACCTATTCATAATGTACAGCCTCTAATAATGCTGCAGCTTTGAGGATGCAATTATGGGCCCAATGTCATATTGGGGTTGATTTACTCAAGGGCACATTGACATAGCATGAATGATCACTCTGCATGATATAGATCCTTAAATTAGTTAGTAAGATTAACCTTTGCTGACTTCAGCCTACCAATCATGTGCAAGACAAATATAAGCAAGTAAAATATTCCTTGCAAGAGATTTGTTGTGAACTGGCAGGACATCTGCACTGGAGCAGGCAGGGAGAGGGAAGTAAAGTGAACTAAACTCCAAACTCTAATGCATTTTGATGGGAAGAAAAAAAATAATACATTGTAAAAGTAATAGGATAGCAACAAGCTGAAAGGTGTCTAATTGATGCTTTCAAGAGTTCAGCTTCAAACACAAAGCAGTATTCAGCAAGTCTTGGAGATCTTGGCATTTTTCTGTAACTACTTTACACTCTGTTTTGGTTTTGTTCAATTCGTCTTTTGATGCGCTTTGAAATAAATTGAATCTATATAGTTAATACAATGCATCTAGTATGTAGTGTCAGCTACAGTCAGAGAGAGGATCAATAATTTATCTTGACAGAAAGTCTAGATTGTCAAGATAGCATCGCAGAGTTGGAACATGTTGCCCAATGAATTCTAGAATGCGCATGTACTCATCAACTGTTGCTGATTTAAATTGCAAGGACCTAGGGAAAGCAGCTTAAAAAAGTGAATAATTGAATGATAAACTATTAACTAGATGGTACAGAGTACCGGCCTTATTGGCAAAAATCTATCCTCAAGCAGACAATAAATGCTGAAGATGTCAAAACGCCATAGGTAGTTTGTTACATATCTTACATATCTTACATATCTTTTGGGAAAGTCCTCTATTATCAGCTTTTTGGTCACAAGTTGCTAATATAATAAAGGAATTAACAGACAAATCAGTTCAGAATAAACCAGAACTGGCTCTGCTACATGTTTCCCTTTTTTCGAGGAAAAGATATCATAATTCTCTATTTAGACACTTGCTAAATGCAGCCATAGCCCTTATCCCCTCTCTCTGGAAACAAACCTCCCCCCGACTGTCTCTCAATGGTTTACGAGAATTAAAGAGATTATGACCATGGAAGACCCCATGGCCAATAGAGATGGTTGTATGGCCAAGTTTAATAAAACATGGTTCTACTGGTTTCAATATACCATGTCCACAGAATATCTTCAAATAAGAAGTGCTAATGTTGATACTACTGACGAAGTTTGACTGTGTTTGGTTATTTGAAGTGTTATCTGAATTTGTATATATACCAGGACAAAAATGCTTACTGTACATGTCTAGGATAGTGGTGATAACAAACCCAACATGTTCCCGCGAGGTGTCAAGTATCTGAGCTATCTTTTTTGTGGATATTCGCCGGTCCTCAAAAATAGGCTCATGGACAGCATCGCAGGTTTCCGGGTCAGTTGAGGTTGGGGGGCATCCACTGCGGGGCTCATTTTCAATGGTGAAATGCCCAGACTTGAAACAAGATATCCAGGTTCTGACAGTGCTATAGGAAGGACACTTCTCCCCCAGTGTTTGTGACATCTCAGTGTGAATGTCCTTTGCAGACTTTCCCTGGAGAAACAAAAACTTCATGACAGCCCATAACTCCAACGACGTGAAACTTGCTTGTGCCTCTGCCATCACACCTTATCACTAAAAACAGTTTTAAGAATCACAAAGACCTGATATTTGCTCAGTTACATACTAAGATATTAGGCTGTCATATGCCCTCACACTCAATTTTCTATTTCTTCTGGAAGGGGGCAAAGCCAGGAACTTCTCAGCACCCCCACGTATACCACATTTATGAACCATTTATGAATTATTTTGTTTCAGATATCTTATATGCTTGGCAGCACTAGGGTCCTGGGTCTACAAATTGGCCAGGACACATATCCTCATATTTGCATTTCCCTGGTCAGTGTTTCTCAACCAGAGTTCTTTGTAACCCCAGGGTTCCTCCAGAGCTTGCTAGGGTTTTTTTTGAGCAATGAGCACTTTGTACCTCTCAGGTCAGTTTACCGTACGCTAATGATTATTTTTGGCTGTCCCTATAAATCAAATTCTAATTACTGAAGCCAGCAAAAAAGTAAGAGACATTCTTCTTTTTGGCCACTATGTTACTTTACTGCAGGCTATGGAAATAGTAATTATAGAAAGACTGAAGACTGAAAGTTATTTCAGGGGATTCGACCATGTTAAAAAGACCAGAAAAGGCTCCTTTAGGTGCTCCAGTTTCCCTTACATTTCTAAAGTGCTCAGATGGATACATTGGCGTATTCCCCCAAATTGGTTTGGACTATGTTAGGAGCAGATGGTGACATGGCTTTGCACAAGATGTTGGTACAATATAAATACATGATAATAATAAAATTGATCCTCTTTTAAATGTTGACTTTTTAACTCTCAGTAAAGCCAACTTTGTGCTAGGTATATATTAAAGGTGATATTTCTTATGGGGTGGAGAACAGTGTCCCTTTATGTTGGGCATATTGTAGAAGATAATTTGCTAGGTGAATTCTACAAACAGAACATGTGTATGTATATAGAAATTAAGTGTCTGTGAATATCTCATATCTCCAATAAGGTGCCTTCCATTAAAACATACATTTGGATTGATCTTTCTTTCCCCCCGTGTAATAAAAGCTGTTACCTTGGCAATATGTAATTCAAACACATTAATGTAATTTTTATCGCTCATTTACAAATAAAAATGTGCGTCACAAGAAGAGGGCTGTAAAAAGATATTGCATTTTCACCGCCTTCATAAATGGCTACAAGAGAACAGTTCATTTTCTATATTACACAGACCATTAAAACTAGTTCATTGTACAGTTGGTAAATATCCAGAAGTTTTTATTGTCAGTGAAGCAATCAACCTTCCTCATAATTCTGAAGTTTGTTTTGCAATTAGGTTTGTATTGCATGTAAAGCAGAACTCCAGGTTTATGATATTTGTAGATAGTCCTCCTATGTGCATACACTGTGGCGCCACAAGCATTGGAACTTGCCACAGGTAATATGAGTCAACTGATTTCATGTCTTCAAGGACTTCAAGGATAATCCCACTTCTTCTTTCACCTATTTGATTTCTGTCCTATTAGTCATTAAAGGAGAACTAAACTGAAAAGTGCCTAAAAAACAAAACAAAAAAAAAAAACACTTACCTTCAATCCAGCAGGGCATTTGGATCCATCTGGAGGTGTCTTGCATCGGGTCCCGCAACGTCCTGGCATCTGTCCCAGAGCCAGCGCTCCGGGTGCCGCTATCTTCTCCTCTTCTTCCTGGTTCTTCTTCCTACATCACCCCACCCAGGCGTAAGATCGGGTGATGTAGGATGGAAAAAAACTTGCCGATCTCACTGTGCATGCATGAAATTGGCAAATATTTTTTTTTGCACGAAAAGGCTCCTTTTGTGCATGCCCGAGATGCTGATACATTGTGTGAGAGGTAGTATAGTGAGCTAAGAAATCTCCTTCTCTTTGTTGATGTTTACCATGCCTCTGTCATTGAGCCTGATTTTTTAAGACTGAAGACTATAATGGATAAACCCGGGAGATCCAGCAACCAGTGGGGTGTACTAAAATCAGTACTGAACCAGATCTGTTAACAAATGACCTGGTAGATGGAAGGGAAACTAATAGTGATATTGTTGGAAAAACAAAATGATGCAGAATGATTTATACCCCATTGGAAAGATAAATTCTTCTAGATCTAAGTCAAATAGTAAAATGGAGAAATGGTAACATGAGCTGGGAAATAAAAGTAATGCTGGATAATATAAAGTTAAATGTACAGTCACTAAAATGTGGTAATTGCGTTGGCTTTGAAGTAATGTAATGGAACACAGCTGTGAAAAATAGACCTGGGGAAACAGTTACTTAAGCAGGAAAGGCTCTCAGTGCCAAGCAGTGGTTGCAAAAACAAATTAAATATCTTCTTGAATACAAAATGTGTTACATTTATTAATACTGCTTCTGTAAGAATCAATTGTAAAGCCACAGACTGAATATGAAATACAGTTTTGGGCGAGGGAAAGGTAATGGGTATTTAGAGATCACTGAAACATGAGTAACAAAATAAATCGAGTGATGGGAGTTCTTACTATAAGTCCAGAGATGAAACATAATGAAGGCCAACATGGCTAGGAGGAGGAATAGGACAGGAGAGGCTTAAGATGTAAGTTTGGGATCAGATACAAGGATCAGATGGGTACAAAGGGACCCCATGTATAGATCATAAATACGTTTGAATGATGATAAGATGGGATGTTGGGGAAGATCAAGATGAATATATTAGTTAGGAGAACTTGGAGGAGCAGTCAAGTAGTTGATATTGCTAAAATTTCATGGTACTTCCCCTTGGCTTCTTCTTCATGGCTTTTCCGGGAGCCAGGTCACCTGGGAGAATTAAAGTAGCTTAATCTGGTAATGTCCATGAGCCAGTGTAATGTGGTGTTGGACATAGGTTAATCACAAATGTTTATTTAGTTACCTTTCCTCCTCGTAACATTTGTGTTACCTTAATTTGATTGGATTTGTTTTATTTATTGAGTTTGTGGGAAAAAAGGCTACTATAGTCAATTACAACTATTCCTATGTCTTTATTTCTGGTGAAAAAATAAAAACTCAAATGATGAATCCAATGTTCATGAAAAATCATAAAAAATTGTGTAGTTTGGAAAAAAAAATTAGAGAGGTTGTTAATCAGTTTATTAAATGTATGCATAGAGCAGTTTGTAAAGTGCTAGTAAATAGGAAATAGAATTTGCAGGTGCAGCACAAATTACAACAAGCAATAAGCAAGACTATGTATACTGCATTACTCTCTGCCGACACTTTTTTGTGTCACCTGTGATCACCATAATTTTGTTTCACTATTGTGGAAACACCTAACTGCCTTTGTATGTAATGGGTATTAGCGTCTGGAGGAAGCCAGCAGCACAGAAATCTAAAAAGCAAAAACAATTTTTTTCCTTTGTTAAAAAAAAAAATACCACTTACACGTACTTTTGCAGGACCCCCTGATCCCTCCACAGCTGACCTCGAATCGGTCACACATCGTCCTGGATTCTTCTTTTGTTTTAGCATGAGAGAAGTGCCAGGCCCCACCATCTTTTACCGCCTATGTCTACCATTTCATATATAAATATTTATATAAGTATAATATTTATTAGTAAAAATTGTAATGATAGGTTTGCTTTAGAGGATTTTGACAATATATCATCACTGGCATAACAATAGAATTATCATTGGTGGACTACCGAGGCTGTTAATGCTATCCCATCTCTGAATAAAGGTGAGTTGTCTGGGCTTACCCAGTGACTTACTGGCATGGTAATGGCATGCAGCAAATGAAACTTGGTTATTGTTCATATATCATATCTCTTTCTTCAATAAGTCAATTGACCTATTGAAGCCAAACCATGGGTATGAGAGACAGGTGGATTTTATGCTCAGTAGAAGTCAGCAATGGTAGACTGTGAAAGGTTTCCTTTAAGTCAGTTGGAAACCCTTCCTTTTATTCTGAAGTGTCCATGAAGCAAAGAACCCAAACATTGCGCAGGTTATCTAGAAACATGTTTTTGCTGAATCTAAATTAATGTTACAATATAACACAGATTCCCCCTCTATGGATACAAGAATGTTGAATAATTTGGGGCACAACGCCCCTGGTTCTGTACTCCATGCTGCTTTTATCCAGTTTTGTGCCTCAGGTTACAAGTATAAATGAAAGATGCCAGAACTCATACTCAGCAAAACTAACATAAATATAGAATGTAAAATGTGAATTTTATGGAACTTCTCAATGAATGGAATTGATTTACATTTCAGTGATGTGATTGTTTATGCAGGCACCTGCTTCTCATGTTTGATGCCCAAAATGGCTCAGGCGGTTGCATGGGGATCCATAGCAGTTTATTGTATGGCCTCTCTGTTCCAATCAAATGGAATGTGGAAAGTGTGAACATTGGCATTCCTGGGACAAGCAATGGTCTAACAGTAGTGCATAATTTAGGACATGGTGCTGTGTGATTTGTGAGTTGTTGTGTAGAAGGGAACCTGTTATCTGAAACATACTTCAAGACAAAAAACTTTGCTCACCTCCAAAAGCTTACTGTATGTAGGTTGGTGTGACGGCCAGATGTGCACAAATCTTTGGCCATGAGGTGTATTTTTAAGGAACTGTGGGAAGTACAAATGTAGGGGGGCATTGTATTTTTAAAGGGGACATTATGGCATTGCTCGACAATCATCTGAATAATTATATGTGCGGAGTATAATCTGCAACCCTTTGTCAATTAGAGATGAGCCAGAATGCCTCTGGCATTTTTGCAAAAATGTCCTCAAAGTTTACGATGGTTTCGCGAAACCATCGGAAATCTCTACAGAACGATTATCACGGCTGCGTTCATAAATACAACTATGGGAATCCTCCGGTCAGTGAGCAAGCCCTCATTCTAACCTGTGGTGCCCAGGAATCTCTCTCTGAGAGGAGGAGTATCGTGGCTCCATTTATGAATGCAGCCATGATACTCCTTCTCTTAGAGTCCCGAGTCATGCAGCTTGTGTTTATGAATATACGCGGCCATGGGAAAAATCAGAGGATTTTTCCCACGCTGCAATTACTCATGAGCAGCCAGTGAGACTCACACTGTGTTCCTGGGTAGAGAAACTCTATCTAGGAACACATAGTACAGGACTGCCACAGCAACCAGAAAAGCGGAGCTGACAACTCAGCTCCCCTGATTGGTCTTGCAGGTCCCAAAAATTTGGTCTCCCGGACGAATTTATAAAGGCCATTCTTGTCTACATGTTTGGTAAGTGAGAACGGCCCAATTTGCAGCGAGACCGAACTTAAAAAATTTGCTCGCTCATCCCTATTGTCAACCACTACAGTTACATTTTAGAGGTGAACTCCATGCACATTTTAAAATTCAGTTATGAACTTTTTGGAAAATGGTAAATATATATTTAAATGCAGTTATGTAGGTGCCTGAAACTGGCATGGTGTTACCTCATCTCTAAAATAAAATACAGACAGGGAGGGGCAGTACTAGGGGTCATTCAGGTGTTCATCATGCACTTGTATTGGCTTGGAGCATGCTTCTTCTTTGTCTAGTTACAGGCTGGAGCTAGGAAAGTAACCAAACTCTATTCCAGCGTGTCTCAACCTTATTAACGTGGGCAAAACCCTTGATATAAAAACATACTACTATACTTACTATATCCACAGCTCACAGTACTTTAGCATGGTGGTCAATAGGAAGAATTACCTCTTATATTGCTGGCCATTTGGAAAAAAGTCACCCTATAGATAGCCAAAAATATCATTGGTGTCACTTAAACTGACCTGACAGCCATAAACTGCTCAATGGAACCTCTAGCAACCTCTGGAGGTACCCTGGTTAAGAAATCCTGCTCTATTCTTTAGGGATGTTTTACATGGGTGGTAAGGTAGTGATGTAGTTGCAATGGCAACATGGTGGCTCAGAAGTTAGCACTCTGCGAACTGCGAATCCCGGCCACGGCACTATCTGCATGGATTTTGTGCTCCAGTCACTCCAGTTTCCTCCCACATTTCCAATTCATGCAGTTAAGTTAGTTGGCTTCCCCCCAAAATTGACCTTAGACTGTATTAAAGACATAGGACTATGGTAGGGACATTAGATTGTAATTTTAAGGGACAGTTAGTGTCACCACTCCAGACTTTGTACAGCGCTGCGTAATATTATGGTGCTAAATAAATACTGTGTAATAATAATATATGGCAATGGCTTCCTCATGGTAGGTAATTCCAGTCACTAAGTGGACACTCCAAGCAAGCATCTCACCCATGACTACTATAAGAATGGGGGCAGCTGGGCACTACACATCAAAGTCTCTGGAAACGCCTTAATTTTGCAAAGGCATGGAGGTGGATAGTGATTGGTGGCTTTCAGCTACAAGAAGCAATCCACGAAATGACAGGAGTCAGATCATTTGAATAAAGGAATTAAGCCTTAAGGCGGACCTATCGTCACATTTTCTACTTTATATAAAAGGGTAGATTAATATTTAATATAAGGTAAGAAATTTTTTTTTTATTTTTTTAAACTATTATCTTGCAATTTTATCCCCCACATATCCCCCACCTCCTATATAGTAAGCTCTTCCGGGCAGGGTCCCCTCCTCTTCCTGTGTCACTGTCTGTATTGGTCTGTCATTTGCAACCCCTATTTAATATACAGAGCTGCGTAATATGTTGGCGCTATATAAATCCTGTTTATTAATATTAATATCCCAGGAGGCTGCTGGCTTCTCCCTCTGTGCATGTCTGAACTTGTGAATGAGCAGAAGGAGCTTTCTTGAGATTAACACTTTTTTTTACATTTTTTCTAGAAGCACAGTGCAAGATTGTGTGACGTCAGCAGAAGAACAAGTAAGAAGATTAAGAAAATGGTGGCACCCCGTGTCCAGCCTGCTCTGGCCTGAAGAAGGAAGACAGAATGGCGTGGGACCAACTCAACTAGGGTTGCAGAGCAATCTACAACTTTCCAATCATAAAGGTAGGTGTTATGTTTTGTGTAAGTGTTTATGTTGTGTGTGTTTGTTTTGCTTTCAAAATTTGCCAGGGTACTGCTTTGGCTTTTTTATCCAGCAGAGTTGTGTAAACTGTAAGTTTAGGGCATAAACACAAAAATTTATTTGAAAATTCCAGGCATTTGAAAAAATAGAAACTGGTGATGAACTTTAACAAGTGGTTGGGAAATAATGGACACAACTCAGTGAAAACTTGTTACAATTTTACTGTTGGAAATAAAGTATTAAAGTTGGCAAAATCTCCACAACACTGTGATATTGCCTCCCATGACACATTTGCTTTAAATGGTGCAAATGTTCTATCCACAACATGATGAGACTGCAAGATTCATTAGAAAGGAGGAAATGTAGCGGAAAAGCGCATCTAGACTTTATCGTTATGTGGGAATGCTCCAGAGCTGCAGCAAGCTCGGCTGAATGCCAGATTATTTTTCTCGCCTTTTATAGGTGAAACTCATTTAAAGTTTGCTGCTGGACTCGGCCTTTGCAAGTTAAAATGAGGACAGGGAGGGCGGGTGGACTTTATTTGGCAGCAAACAGAGGAAGACAGAGCGGGCCGTCAATTCTCCGTACAGTGTTTGGGGGCAAAATCTCACCAGCTGTTATTACCGTGACAAATGACATCCGAGGTGTGTTCATAGCAGGAGGCTAAAGGGACATATATTAAAGTACTTGAAGAATACATTAAATGGTTTAGGAAGGCTGAAAATCCATATGTTAACTGGAATGAATTTGTTTTTGGTCTCAACACTGTTTAGAGATTTTTTAGCCGTTATTGGCTAACGTACAACATAAAAAATGCACGCTTTCAGAACAATTAAGGCTTCTTCTACAGGCATTGTAATGCATTAAAAAGGAACTACAAGTGTTCCAAAAGCTTGAATATTTATTAACTTTATGAGAAACTGAACTCAGTTCAATATATTTTAAAGTTTAATCTGCTATATTGTGTTTTCTCTGAGTTGCTACTTTCCCTCCATATCGTGGTGCCATGTAGCCAGACCATTGCCAGTGAGAGGGCCTGGCAAGGTGCTATCCGAAGCCTCTTGAAAACATTACAGCATCCTGCGTTAGTGTTTCTCTCAAAAGCCAACAGCCCTCGGTTGAATTGGGAAAGTGCCCATCTAAAGTTTGGCAGGTTCACCCCGCATATATTCTGAATTACACTTTTTTTTTTAATATAAACTCCTGAAGAAGCAGCCTTGGTTGCGAAACGCTTTGAGAGTTGATCTTTATAAAAGTGCTTCTTGAATTCCTTGAAATGTTTTTATTAGGCTGTTAAGCTTTGATGTTCATTAATATACCACAATAAGAATTCTTCCATTGTCCACCTGTTCTGGTTTTATTCTTAAAGATTAATAAAGTTTATTTTTGGCCAATTCGTATTAGATTCCCCCAATCCTGTATTCTCTGAGGTGGCATTGACTAAAGTCCACAACAAATTGACATGTAACGTAAGTAATGAAAAGATGTAAAGAAGAGCTTCCATGATGGAAAAACCAAAATCCAGTAAACTAACAATGTGGGTCAGGGACAATCAGGCTTGGAAGTAACGGGACTGAAAATGCTCAACATTCCCCAGCCAGGAATCGAAGGAGGCTCTATCGGACTTGCTACATCTGCAGTTTCTAATGCACATTGGGCCTGATTTTTTAAAGCTCTCTATGGTAGAGGATAGTCTATTATGGGGGAACCTGGATGATCGAGCAAACCTACAATTCTTTTCTTATTTTTACTTTCCTATTAGTTGGCAAATGTTTTCAATCTTGGACAAGATACATTTTAGGTTTGCTGGATCACTTAGGTTCTCTGATTATAATCAATCTTATCATGGCTTGGAGATCTTTAATACATCGAGCTCATTGAGAGAAGCTCACAGTGTGCAGTAAAATAGAAGGAAGCATTTTCTTACAAGATAGGAGCCTGTATAACAATGCAAGACTGCAGGGTGGATTTAGCAGTAATACATTGTACCAAGGAGGGGGTGTGAGGTGTATCTATGAAGTATGCACAGGTGTGAGGTGTAGGTCTTTGCACAAAGGGCAACATGCAGCATGATTATTGTGTGTAGATTATATGTAGTTTTTTATTTTTATTTCACTCAAAGGATAATGTGGTGGAGCTGCTGATAAATGGAGCAATCATTTTCTGGACTGCCATATATAATAAAATATTGAAACTTGTCAAAAATGTAAACTGTAAAAGAGTATGCCATGGCTAAAACACAACTTTGTGCTGCAGTTCAATGTTGCAACTCTCTAGGGCATCGCTGTTCTAATGGAAATGTGATGCAGCACACTACAGAGTGCAGAAAAGGCGTTCCTGTGCATGGTCCTGCGCTGAATTGTCTGTTCTTTTGTGGTGGTTTGGGTGCCTTGGCAGAAAAGCACACAAATTGGCAAGTATGAATGGGTCCTAAAGCATTTATTTTTTATCAGCTTTGGATAAAGGGTAAGTTCATTTTTTGTTATTTTTGATGTCTGTGTTCCTGTAAGGGAGATTCACCACTCCATCAGGCATGGCAATGAACAGAAGTTTTAGGAAATCTAAAAATTTTATTGGGAAAGACTGTAAAATGTTCTATCATTTTTGTTGCATCTCCAGCAGAAAGTAAATCCACCCAGTGGGACATAGAAAAAAAAATATCCTGATTACATATTGTCTATGGCTAATATCTAAAGGACACCAGTTAATCTACCATGATTTGGGGATGTGGGAGGAAACCTGTTGTGTTTGTGTGCTGCTCCAGTTCACATTTTCTGTTACCAGAATAACAGTACTTACTAAAATCAAATATCAAAAGCATATGGAATTGGCTAACCATGTATGATAAGGAAACTAGCTTGAGTATTTTTTCTTTTTTTTTTTCCATTCGTTGTTTTTTTTTTTAGTGCTGCAGATTGTAAGCACCTTTTATTGCACCAACTTCCCCTTTATGGTATTATGTAGGGCGGGCTTCCCCTTAGAAAATGCTTGTGCAAATGTAAGCTGACACAGTAAAATTTAGAGAATGATTTTGAATAATCTTTTCATTAAAAAAGGAACAATGACCTCTGTAATCTGCCACTGAGCATTTCATTTATTGTTAATCCATTCTAACTATGTCTGAAATGTTCGTCTTGCTTTTTCCTAGTTAGGAATAACATTGTGTATTGTACAGTTTTGACTGAAATACAATGTTTTGATAAGTTTGTCTATTCATGGTAATCTGCAGCATAATAAATTATTGTTATTGGGTTTGCAAATCTTTATTAGCTATAAAAGAGCTTGCAGCAAAACGTACATGCCATTTTGAACAATAGACATGTCTGAATGAAGCCATAGTGGATGAAATGTTCTGCAGCTCTAAAACATTTCCTGTCCTAGGATGACAACTCTGCTCCTCTAGGTAGATTTGGGTTAGTTAGTGTTGTCAACCTTAATAAAAAAAGTGTAAAAAAGCCTGAAAATGAATGCAGCCCACATCTAAAGACTGGTAAACTGAAATATATTCAATTTTTGTTCTTGAGATTAGATACACTTGAAACACGTAGAATTCTGCAATCTACAATAAAATTGTGTGCGTAAACCCCCAAGGAGATTTGTCTTTATTCCCGCTGGTACCCATTTGCAATAAAGCTTGCTGTATGTTTGCAATATATGTTGTAGACCTGAAGGCGGCTTTTTTTAATGGAAGGCAGCAATAAAGTTTGCGGGAACCCTTGTGGTTTGTATTATACCTGAGGATATGTTTTTTTTGTTTTTTTTTTATTAAACAAAGGTAGTGTTTCATGTGAATGGTTACAGTTATATTAAAACGCTGGAAGAATAAATTACGTATGTCATCTCATCTTGTTTTATTATAACATCACATAAAATAGAAGGTTACAGATCGAACTGAGATAACCATTACCGCAGTGAAGTGCGCAGTCGTCTAATAGACTATAAATAAAACCTTTGTACATGCAGCCTAGAAGTTTTTTTTTCTTAATTTCCTGATTAAATCATTCTATTCCCCCTAGTCGTGAGAGGTAGATACTACGAGTCTGAAGTCTGCTTCTTCTTCTGGAATTTTCTGAACTGGGACTGGATCGCCACCGCCGCTCGCTCTGTCTCTGGGGCATCCATGTCGATGTCAAAATCCTCCTCTACTTTTTTCTGGTCATCTAGGGGCAAAATAAAGCAAGAGAGGTCATTAACTATTCCAGAGACAAAGGTTTATAAAGCCTGGAAGACCAAGCCCAATTTAGTACTTAGTGGTGTGCTTGATTATTATGCATACCCAATGCGTAACATTACAAATGAATATAATTTGTACTTTTCATAAAGCGGCTAATCCTGCTGTCCTAGGCACTGGTACACAGGTACCATTATGGTGTCACAGGTTCTTTCAATAAAAGGTCCACCATGTAAATTTGTCAATATCCTCAATGTTTTTTCAACAAGCATAGGGCGATGGAAGTCCTTGAGGTTTGGTTTGTTTTTAAGTATATCACCAAGGTGAATCTTATCTAGCCCATGCCACATAATTCCTAATATGTAAGATACTACTATGCTACCAGCTTCCTCACTGTCAACTTTTATTTTACAAGAGATGAGACTGGTTTATGCTCTTCTTGTCCTGGCAGGATGTCTACCTCCCTAGGCTTGGAATTCCACTATTTCAGTTGATTATAATTTTTTTTACAAACTGATATAAAAGTTTCTACCGTGCCACCAGAATCCTCATTGTCAACTTTTTTTGTAAAAGCGATGAGACTGGTTCAAGGAGTTCTTGTCCTAAAAGCAAGTCTACCTCTAAGTTTGGAAGTCTACTATTTGAGCTCATAATATTTGTTTCTTTGGGATGCATTTAACAATTATTTGATGGATTATTTGCCCATTTTTCAGACAAGATTTGGTTTTTACATTTCTTTTATATATTATACGAAAACACAGCATGAGTTTTCCTGAAACATTGAAGCCAAGTTCTTTATACAAGTAAGGGGGCAGCGAGTGGTTTGCCCCCTACCTTAATCCTGGCTATCCACAAATAGAGGGGAGCATCGTACATGTGGCCCCCAATTCCAGTGGCCATGTCAGGCTCCTGTCTTCCCCTCTATAACTCAGTAACACACATGGGTAGTGTTCTGGGATTTATTGAACACATTTGAGCACATCTAGGAAAACTGAGAGACAGCAAGGTGCAACAGGTTGGGTGAAGTCACAGCTGCCAACAGTTTACACAGAAGGCCAACTGGCAGGATAGCGTTGTTATTCTAGTAAAGGAAGACTTCAGGCAAAGCAGAACCTAGAAGAGTTCACAGGTAATTACTAAACCTTTTAATACTCTAAATATAAAGATCCTTGCACAACTACATCTACAAACACAAAGGGAGCTATTTATTCCAGCTTAGTATATGGTTTTACAAAAATTCTAACGCTTTGGACTTTTGCTGAAGGTTACTACAGACCAGAAAACCAACACAATCAGAAGAATGGTCTCTTAAATTGTAAGCTCTTCTGTGCAGGGTCCTCTCCTCCTCCAATGTCACTGTCTGTATCTGTTCGTCATTTGCAACCCCTATTTAATGTACAGCGCTGCATATTATGTTGGCGCTATATATACAGTAATAATAATAATTGGCCAAGATTACTTCAAAACAACAGATTCTTGGGAATGCTCTTTACTGGTATTAAAGCAATGATTTCTGAATCAGATCTAAAACTAACATAATCTACTTTACAGAACCAAAAATCAATTGGAGCTAAACACAACAGTAAAAGTAATTTTATAAAGATGATGAGATGACCGAAATTAAAAATAAAATCTATTACTGTTGCCTAAAAAGAATAAATAATACGTTGATTCAAAAGCAAATAAGTAGTGTTTTGTGAATATATAATATTGATGGCACCGTACTCTCTGGCCTTGGCTAAAACTACAGAGCACCCTGGATCAGCCAGCTTTCTGCACAAAATGACCCTGATACATGAAAACTGACCTAAACTTTTTATTTGTACAGGTGACCCTTGTCACTAAAACATAATGGGTTTAGTTATCAAAAGAATATAGACTGTTCACAAAGCAAAGTGACTTACCTCTTGAAAGGTCATAGCAAGTAAACCATTCAATTAAGTGAAAGGAAATATCTTGTTTTTTTTAGATTTCCTTGCTTATAGTTGGCTATTCTTTACAAAGTAAACTATCATCACCTGCAATAAGCTAAGTGAATGTTCCCTTACTCTGTGATAACTTACCTTGGTGGGTGAACATCTAAATTTCTTGAGAAAAATAATCCCAAATATGAGAGTGAATCCTAAACACTGCCCCATTCATCGTCTCCGATAGAAAAGGCAGAGGGGTAATATTTGGACTTTAACTACACACATAAATGGTTTTTCTCTGTTATAGACTCTTTAAGGATTCATGGGTACTTTTTTGTTCTAACACTTAGTAAAGCTTTGAAATCAATGTGGTAAATGTGATAAAATAGTCTTATGTTAATTTTAAAATAATTTTATGTTAGTCTCTGCACCTGTATTTCAATGACTTCCATTTGTATTTGCATTCTCTCGCTTGCTTATTGTTCTGCTTTTGAAAGCAGCTTCTGTGCCTAATAAACACAACATAAAAAAGTACATAAAAAACAATTGACACAAATGAGAAACATCTGTGTTTACTAACTCCTAAGAAAACAAATCCTGAATATTAGTCCTTATCAGTGCAATAAAAAAGAATGTTTTTTAAATTTAACCTTTTCAGAAAAGCTAACCAATGGGGAAGTCCAAATTTAGTTGGTTGGTGCGTGACAATACAACCAGCTTTTATGTGGAACATTTTGTTATGTTGTGTTTACAGCAGACCCACCAAATTCTCTTTTTTATCAGGATATATTGTGATTCCACAGAAACAATTTTTGGAAAGGGGTCAACAATTGCGTGATTTTTGGCAGGGAAGGTCAAGCTAAAAATATTTGTCATTTGTCATTGGTTATGCTCTAAAGAAGCCCTCAATGGACGCCAAGATAATATTAACACCTGACATGTTTTATCTCCCGCCCCCTTGTACTCATTTGTCTCCTATCCAACAAGATCTGGGTCACTTAGGGCTACTCATCACAATCTTCCTAGCTGGCCTGTCAATTTCTGCAGATAAGTGTTTCTCAACCTTTTAAACATGGGGGGAACCCCTAAGAAAAGCTTTAGGGAGCCCCTGTTAATTACTATATACACAGCTCACAGTGTATTAATATGGTGGGTATTATTATTTTTAATATTATTAATAATCAGGAATTTTATAGTTTCAACATATTACGCAGTGCTTTACATTAAATAGGGGTAACAAATGGCAGACAAATACAGACAGTGACACAGGAGGAGACGAGGACCCTGCCCCGAAGAGCTTTCAGTCTAGGAGGTGGTGGAACCTCTGGAGAAACCCTAGTTAAGAAACACTGCTGTAGACAGTCTGGAGCACTCCAGCTCCATAGGAAGTTCTTTTATAAGCCCTCCTACTTACTCTTTTAAAGAAAGGTGCTGTATACAGGGTTTAACAGCTGAAGTAAAAGCACAAACTGTACATTTATCCATTACCTTTGTACTTGCCCTGATAGGCTTTAGTCAGAGAAAAAGGGTCTGATTTATCAAAGCTCTCCAAGACTGGAGACGATAGACTATCATCGTGGAACATGGGTGATTCTCAAACTTGATTGGATCTGATCCAGGATTGAAAATATTTACCAAATAATATGAAATGACTTTAAGAAATCCATTGCAGGTTGGTTGCTCCTGGGTCCCTCTCTGTGGATTGAAAGCACAGAGCCCAATTCTTTCACGATTCTGGCTAACCAGAACCAGCTATAAAAATTTCACCCAAAACGGAAGAACTGAAAGAATGACTAGGATCGTACTTTATGAAGACCATAGGAGGAGTTATTGGGATTATGAAAAACCGGGTCATAGCTGGAGTGTTCCCTTAACAAGCTTTCAGCTTTTCCTACGCATGCATGCATCTGATGAATTGCATCCTGCAGTTATTAATTACTGACTAACTTCCATCAAATTATTCCGTTTACCGTTTTTCCTTCCCAAGCCTGAATCGAAATGAACAATGACAGCCAGGGAAAATATAATGGTTCAATCTTTCCTTCCTCAAGTGTCGCAGAGAAAAGATTTCTGAAAGTCTCCGGTAAATTCACTGAGCCCTTCACCTGCTCCACAACTCAGTGTAAATGAGCTATTGAAGAAAGGACAGAGATTTATGCTGCAGACAAGTCAAGATATTCGGAGGAACAAGGCGAATTGCTTGAGCTCTTTTCCATTGCAGAATGCTAAAGGGAAATTGGCCATTAATGCAATGACGGTTATGATTATCCTGACACAGCCTCGAAAGAAGGGTTATTTAATGCTCGGAATGAGGTTTTATAACACAATATAAAATGCCCCTTTTTTACAATTGGGTGGCTTACAGGCAGAAATGTGTCAGAAATGACAGTGAAGGAAGATTAAACAGACATTACAACTTGGCATTTAAAGGACCATTTCGTATAAATTATACTTTGTTATACTGTGGTTTATGTGTAAAGAGTTTCTAATAACATTGGTGGAAAAACATAAATGTTTCAAAGGATCATTAAAATTTAAAAAAGAAGGTTACATGATAAGCTACCAATCATAGACCTTCTGTCCATGTCCAGTATTGCCATAGAAAACTACTAACGGTTACTTTCTACAAAAATAATTCACACAGAGATCAGGGGTGTAATGTAGCGGGTACCGGTGGGAACACTGTGCCTTCACTTTATCCAGGAAAGGACATGCGTGCCCACTATTATTTTGCAAAGGATTTATTGGTGGTCTGAGGCTCAGACCTGGGATGGGAGAGTGGGCTGGTTTTGGTATCATGACGTCACTCTGGGGAAAGTTTCTTCCCCCTTGAGTGACACATAGGCGGGGGTTTAGTGGGGCGGGCAGGTACCGTGCCTCCTGTTTTTCTTTTCGACTACAACCCCGACAGAGATGTAGGTTGCATTGGTGGTGTTTTTAGGTTTGGGATCCCCTGCCTGGTACCTCAGCTTTCCAACATGCGATTGCTGCTGCTTGCGATGCAGCCAATAATGAAACCCAAATATGCAAAGTGAGCTCTTTCTGGCTAATAAAACTGTCAACTAAAGCTTAGGCTTAGAACTATAGTTAGTTTGCTGGAATGTTAGGTTTCTTTCTCTATAACAATAGGTGGAGGTAATAGCCAGAGGTAGGGTGAAGGGAGGATTATTATTAAAGTGATGAAAGTAGAAACGTTTTAATTTCACAAACTGGACAAGGACAAATACAATTTTAACTTCATGTACTGCACCACATTGACCATATGCATTGCTAAATCTCCATGTGCATTGATCTGTCTCAGGTTCATGGTTACAGGAGGAAGCAACCTCAATTCACAGAACTCCATCCTCCATCTCACCACTCCCCGTGTTGAGTCCATATCCATGCATTGGAAGAAATTGGCTCTATCTCTCTAATGGCTACATGTGGGAGTTCATCTGTGTGCTTTTTGCTGCCCTGATAGGGAACAAATTTGTAACTTTCTTGTGTCTGCTTTGAAATTCTTTAAAATTCATGCCTCCTTGACCTACAGTAAAACCCTTAGTTCTTAGATGACCAAGGACACACTTCCTAATACATCCCAAAACAAGACAGCCACAGTTTACTCTCAGTCATTCAGAATTGTGGGTTGTCCTATCCACAAGTACTGGTTTCAATTGTTTCAATTACAGGGTCATATTTTTATTACTAAAGCCTGTATGAATACATGATCCAAAACCATATTCCCAAAGT
This sequence comes from Pyxicephalus adspersus, assembly GCF_032062135.1. Taxonomy (NCBI): domain Eukaryota; kingdom Metazoa; phylum Chordata; class Amphibia; order Anura; family Pyxicephalidae; genus Pyxicephalus; species Pyxicephalus adspersus. The sequence goes on from NC_092858.1 coordinate 168,120,612, forward strand.
AGGGAAACTCCTCTGTGTTGATGAGTTTTACTCATATCAAAACTTGCTTCTTTCCTCATACAAGTCCATGGGTAAAGGAAGAAGATAAATGCAGGTTGGTAAGGCTGAGAATATTAAATGCAGGTTGGAAGAAAATCAACTGCATGTCAAATGTAGTTATTGGTAAACATTTGGCTTTCACAACTATGCATGGAGTGCATCAAAATGCAAAAAACTTTTTTTTAATATATGTATAAAACCATTATATATTCCCAGAAAAAAAGTTTATGTATATGTATAAGAACTAATAAGTCCTGATTCTAAAACAACTCACATACTAAAGTGGTGAAAGATGGGTCTATAAAACAAGCCACAGGTATAAAATTATACAGCAACCTTTGTCAATCTTTTTATTATGAGGAAACCTTTAACAAATTTGTCAGATCTTATAGAACCCCGGACAATATTACCATTATCCACAGCTCACATAACATTGTTGGTGCTTGCATTGTTCGCAAGTGGGAAGAATACTACCCTTACACTAACACTGGCTAATTAAGCCAAAAGGAACACATTTCTTGTTGCCTAATGAACCCCTGGCAACCTCCGAAGGACCCAAGGGTTCCATGGTTGAGAAACACTGGTATGGAGTATATGAACTATGTGCATACACCTACCGAACACTATACTAATCCTGGATCAGACCAACCATAGCAGCCTTACTTCTTTGTTGCATGGTTTCCAAATTCCACAGTTTCTTTAAGATTCCTGTCAATGATGGCATGATTCTATCCCCAAATATCCACAGTTTTTGTTGTGCATTTATACTGCTAGGTATATCCTATTCTACCACGTCCCAAAGATATTGTATTGGAAGCAGATTCAGGGATTGACCTGCCATCTGTGTGCAACAAAAGCAATTAAGATTCATCAGACCAGGCTACATTTTTCCAATTTTCAGATGTCCAGTCTTGGTGGACCTGTGCCCTCAGCAGCCTCAGGTTTCTGTTCTTGGCTGTCAGGAATAGAACCAGACTTGACCTTTTATGTTTTAAGCCATCTGTCTCAAAGTTTGAAATATTGTTCATTCTTAGATGCTTTTCTGCTTAGCACAGTTGTAAAGTCTAGTCACTTTATTACAGTAGCTTTTGTCAGCTTGAATCTGGCCCCTTTCACCTGACCTCTCTCAATACACAAAGAATTTCTGGTGTTTGATGTGAATTCTAACTGAAGCCTCTGACCTGTATTTGCATAAGTGTATACATCGCAATACTGACACATGCATACATTAATTCGGAGATAAGGTCTCTTTTGCAGAACAACGTCCATCTGTCTCTCTTTCCTACTCAGTTGTCCCTTTTGGATAATGAAATACACCTTCCTAATAAATGAATTGTTATTTTGCGTTAAACGTTTTATTCAGCATCTAAATTATTCAGTTTGTTATTGAAAAGGAAAAGAAGTTGTAAATCAAATATTTATTTGGTCCTCACAATAGGTGTTTGGAGGGGTGTGTCAGTTACATCCTTGGATCTAAATGGTGTCTTTCTTGACTATCTCTAAAAGTTGGGAGGTTGGGTTGGTTACACAATAAGGAGGCATAAGGGAGTTCCTAAAACGTCGAGTTATAAGTGTAAATCATCCAGAGTATTTGCAGAAAATTCAGAGTTTAAGTGGCACCTCAAATAGCTAACCTATAAAGATGCAACTTTTCAGAAACCGTCCATAAAGCTTTATACATTAATCCCAAAGAAGAGACTTAGTGTATCACAAAAACTTTCATCTTTATAACCCAAAGTAGACTTTGCACTGCACTATTTATACGTTGATATCTACTTCTTTGGATTTTTTATTGAGCATCAATTTCTCAAATTAATGTATTTTCAATTCTTTCCAGCACCATGTACAGATGACTATGGTATTTATTAAAAACTATGGTATTTATTTCAGTGAAAATATTATTACTTTCTGTAGTTTTAGCTTGATAAGGATGCATTACGTATTTTTTATATGTATATTTCTAGGTCAGTTTGTTTTGGGTTTTTTTTCAGCTGTATTGAGTATTTTCTTTCATTACTGCATCTTTTTTTCATTGTGTCTGACTGTATGTTAGCGCGAAAAGAAAACATTTCCCCATTTTTCATCTCCAAACTGAAGTTGAACTTACAGTTATTTACTTTCTGTTAGGTCATCACAGTGCCTTTGCTGCATTGATTTGCAAACAGTTCGGCAATTGTGCCCATTGGACTACGGAACCCTGCCTACCCCCTATTGCTCTCTGTCCCTCTACACATAAACTGATTTTATTTCACAGTAAAACAATGCAACTTTCAAGACCTTTCCCACCTATGGGTATAAGGAAACAGCCCTTTGGTTCTTGGAGCATACCTAGATCTACGGGAACTTAGCATTAGCAGCTTCCCCTGCAGGAAATTTATAGGCCTGGTGCTAGTTTTCCATGAAATAACACTATTGTCTCTCTAAATCAACAATGTAAAAAAATAAATAACAAGGACAACTGTGTTCCCAACCTTGGTTTCCCTAGGGTTCCTTCAGAGGTTGATAGGAATTCTTTGAACAATGAGCAGTTTGTACCCCTCTGGGTATGAATGAGGAATGAGGTCAGTTTACCTAGCATCAATGATCTTTTTGGCTATCTGTATTCTTCCCACTCAACTAAAATGTAAGAAGAATTCTTCCCACTGACCACCATACTAATGTACTGTGAGATGTGAATATAGTAATTATAACAGGGGCTCACTGAAGGCTCGAAGTTGTTTCAATGTTTCACCAATGTATTAAAATGTCCAGAACAAATGATCTAGGGGCCAAAGGGAGGTTTAAGATTACATTTGCATGTACTTTAATATATGTTTTGCTTTTTTTAATGCATTTAGCACTTTTTTTTACTTATTATGTAGATCCAGGGGAAATCACTTGATGGAATACCATGCCAAGAAAGTAGGTAGGTTTTTCAAACAGAGGCTGGTAGTTTAATTCTGGGAAGTGGAGAAGATTAATGATATTAATAAAAATGAAGAACTGTGTTATATAATAATCTTATGTTACATTAATCTGCTTTTACTTTTGTACAATGCCATAATATACCGTATTCTTTCTTTAAGTATTCTTTTTTCGTTATTTGTTATTCTTTGTGCTATTGGGTTTACACTCAGCTGTGCTTGTTAACTATGCACGTATGTGTCCACTATATCTAACTATGCAAGAGGAATTATTTGGAAAGCATGAATGGAGGGGTAAACTAGGAGGGGGTCTATTTATACCCTATAGTATATGGGGGGGCCTCTTTATAAAGCAGTGACATTCTCTGAAACATTTCCTATTGGAGAATCACTTACTGCCATTAATAGATATAGACCGGGAGTGAATGTCAGACATGATCGACTCCATAAATATGAAAATGTATTAAAAACTAAGCATTCTAAATCAATTTTGACTAAGAATGGATTCATCAGGAGAGGGCGTCCTTTTTGTCAATTAAGTGTTGGCCGAATCGGACCATCATCGTCTACATAACTTTATATCACATTGAGTGCTTTCAGAGAGTGGTACAAAGCAGTTGATGTTTCCTGATCAATTTTCCAACAGGAAAATATATATTGTTTGCCAGATCAAACATAAATCTATGATAGTAAATGTGCCTGGTCACACAGGATATATTTGGTAAATATATTTTTCATAAAACAAACATTTAATATTTTTAAATTCAATTTTATGTCCACCCAAAACTTTTTGTCTACCAAATGACCATTACTTAAATGCCGCAGACCACCTTAGTATTGTGGCTGGCATGTCCATCCCTTTATGTCCACAGTGTACCCATCATCTGATGGCTACCTCTAACAAAACAACATGTCACAAAGCCCATGTCATCTCAGATTATTTATTTTTTACCATGACAATGAGATCACTTGACTCAAAAAGTCTCCAGATCACTAGACCTCTATTCAATATATCGCCTTTAGGATGTGCTAGAATGGCGAGCTTCATGGATGTGCCTCTATCAAATCTGCAACAACTCAGTGATGCTAAAATGTCAATATGGAGAAAAGTCCCTGAGTACCGGCACCTTGGTAAATCTATGGCATGAAGAATTAGGTGATCCATACTGGTAATAACAAAGTGTACCGTTAAAGTGGCCAGTAAGTGTATATGTTTTATCTGTGCATTTTGGTCTTTTCCTAGATTCCAACTGTAAATAATATAATATAAAATAATTTTTCAGAGGAGCGTTTAACTGGCAATAGTGATTTATGTGTGCAATATTTCCAGTATGGCGTTTTTATGGGAATTGGAGTCTAACATGACCTTTATTGAGAAATCTTTGGCTTTTTGCTCCGCTGGGGATTTCATAAGTCTGGGTGAAAGAGTGTCTCCCAGAGACCAGCTAAAGGTTACGCTTCCATTATAAAGGTATGTTAGAGCCACTTAAAGGTTTCCTGGGCTCTTCACACTTGGTGTTTTAGTGTTTTTAGATTAAAGGTGTAATGTCATATCCATGGGAACAAAACCATCATGCAAGAAGGATTTTATTAGAAGGACCTTCAATGTTCTTAAAATAGACCAAAAAGTTAAACCAAAAAAAGATAATATTTTTAAAACTCGACAAAATAAAACAAGGCTATTATTATAGTTTTTCTATTTTTCTACTGCCTGGGGACTGGCAGACAATCTCATCTTCCATGGCCACTCCACTGGCAACTGCACGGTTCCTGCAAAGAAAACATGTCCATAGAAAAAGTGCTAACACCAGGAGACTATATTAACAAAAGCATTAACAGTGATTGGATATCTTCTGTATTTAAAAACACTGGGCTAATCTTATAGACATGACTGATGGCCACTGGGTCAGAAAGTAAAGGAAAATGTCCCCAACGGTACATAGAATGCAAAAAAATACATGCCAAAGGTTTTATCTTTTCTTTCAAAAACAGAGGACCAAAAACTTTGAGTGTGCATACACTTGTTAAATTCTTTGTGTATACTGTTCACACATCAGACTTCAAAAAGGGGCAACTGTAAAAAAAAAAATAGAGAGGATTTGGTTCCAAAAGACAGACAATCCCTTTAAATGAGGGAAAGTATGATTTAGAGAACCATTTATATTCCATATCTCGTTGTATCATCAAGGTAGTCACTATCTGCACATACAAAGTCCTGGGGCGATGGAGTCTCTTGGTAAGCAAATAGAGTAATTACAGAGAAAATACAGTTTCAAATTTTTTTTTTTTATTTGACCATCTATAGCAGGGGTGTGAAACTCTGGCCCACGGGCCAAATCTGGCCCTCAAAGTCCTTTTTTTTGGCCCTCCAAAGAATTCTGAAAATACCTACATCTGACCCGACTACCTGCGTTACCACCTCACATCATTATTTTCAATACATGCAATACATATAAATTATTCCTGTGCACCCATCATGTGACACAAAGCCTAGGCAATGATCACATGGTGCCTGACTACCAGGGGCATTGTGTTTGTTTCAATCCATTAGAGACTGCATAGTGTAATATTTAGTGTCAGACAAACCTGTGATGTGAGAGGATGAACAACACACAGCCTGCATAGATAGATAGAAATTAGTCTTTTCAAACCTCAAGGGTGTGTAGAGGGGATTGTTTTTGTTAAGTTATGAATGAAGTAGTAAACTTCCTCAATTTTCCTCAAGTTTGGCCCCAAACTTGGTCTGTGTTTTTAATTTCGGCCCTCTGTGTCTTTGAGCTTGACACCCCTGATCTACAGTATACCATACAGTAGGCAATCCTATCCTAAGTTTCTATGCATTTCCTCTGGACACTTAAATAAGATAGATTTTCTCAAACCACTTTCCGCTCACTTCATGGACTTTTCAGGCACCTCCCATTGAATTTAATCTCACAAAATTTTTTAAAACTATAAGTACATAGTTTATTTAATGATTAAAAGAGGAATACATTTTATACTATATACATAACATGCGTGCCACTCTCAATTATTTTTCAACGTGTTTCTCAGGAATGAAGATAAATAATAATTAAAATGGTAGCAGTTGGCACAATAAAAATGTTATTTGTTTATATTTTTTTTACTAAAAAATGCACCCTATCTATTTTAATAAATTATAATAAATATTTCAGTATTGATAACCCAACAAGTGTTTTTGCTAGGCAATTTTTGGTGATAATTTCACTATTCACTAAGACAACTTTGCAAAATATTGCATGATCAACCTAATGATCGAGTTTCCAAAATAGGGAAAAACCAAATAATAAAGAATAATTACCTATCTTCCTTTCTTCAGGATCCTAATTCCCACAAAACAAGTAAGACAGAAAAATCTGAAAGTATTTTGGTATTTGACCCAAGTCTCCATGGAAGAGGAAGAAGACAGATAATATTTTCAGAGATAATACTAAGATGCTGAAAGGTTAGTATATGAACAACACATCACTTAGATATTTATCCAACTGCTCAGGGATGATCAATCTTACTCCATCCAGGGAATCACTGATGGATGTGTGTGCAAAGGTAATTTTAAAAAGAAAAAGAATGACAAAGAATATTGAGTGTAAAAAAAAGGAAGAAAAAAATATACTGGTAACAAAGTGATTTCCAGCAATCGATGAAATATGGGTCCAAGCTAATCACCGTGTGGTGAAGAAGAACTGGACCATGCAAAGTGTAGCATGGTGGTGAATAGATTGGTGGGCATGGTGAAAGTTTTTCTTCCTAAAATGGTTTATTCTGACATGTCTTTATATCCTAAAGCTTATAATAATTTTTTAAAGATCTTTGAATCACATGACATCCCTGACACAGTAGTAAAGGTATTGTTGGAAGACCTTCTTCTGCCAGAAACCACCACTGTGGTTAGAACAAGGTTCAGATAGCTATATACCACCCGAACGCCAGCCTAGTTCTGCTTTCATCAGCATCTGAATAGTATTATCACTCAAGGCCAATAACCCAATATATCTTATTAGTACTGACCCAGTGGCCTTGTGGAGAAATGACCACCAGGTTAATCTTCCCCTTGCCTTTAGTATATTTTAGCACTATTTATGCGCAAACAGGTAAACCCTGGCTTGTCATGCTCATCATGACTCAGACAGTGGGCCTGGTTCATTCAAGATTGAAGAAGATAGACTATAATGGGAGAACCTGGGTGATCCAAAAAACTTGAAATGCACCTGGTCTACTATTGAAAAAATTTGTCAACTAAAAGCAAATGATTTTAAGGAAATCCATTCTTGATTTTCTAGATCACCCAGGTTCCCCCATGAAAGTCTATCTTCTTCAGCCTTGGACAGCTTTATTAAATCAGGTCCAATTGCTTCAGTTTCTCTATTTATATATATACGTAGTCAATATGTGAATGGTCACACCTTTCTAAGTTTAGTGCCATCTTCTTACGTTCTGTATTGCCCCATGTCAGATGACAGACCACCATTTATTTGTTCTCCATTTTTACAAATCTGATTGCCACTTTTATAATTCCATTTTCATAAAAGGTAGATGATGTTTCATACAGCGATGACCAGTGCTTTGTTTGCCTACAATATTTAAAATCACGTTTTAATTACTTGAATGAAAGTGACCAAATTTTTTCTATGTGCTTCATTTCAATCAATCCTTAGCCTTTCATTGGGGCCACTAATTATGTCTCCGCAAGTGACTTTTAGGGTGCTATAAACAGATACCACTCATTCCCATTGTGCCCCCTTGCGTTCTTCACTTTTAAAAGAAGCCAATAATATCTGGTGATCTATGAAGTGGTATTTTCATAATGACAATGAATGGGAATATAAAATGCAAAATGTCGTAAATTTTAAAATTTTGAATTCAAGCTGGAAAGTGGCAATTTTTTCAGCTGATCACCACTGTTACAAATAAGGTGAACTGTACAGTGCCGCATAATATGTTGGCGCTATATAAATCCTGTTTAACAACTGAAAAACAACATTATCTGTGTATGAATAATGCAATTTTTTCCAGCATACAGTCTGTTCTCCTCTTTATAATTCATCCCCAGGTCTTTGGACCTAAAGAACTAAAAGTATCCTCTCTGGAAAGAAATTGTCAACAAACACATTAGAAGTGCAGAGCTTTGACGATTGATCTGCAAATTTTTATTATAACTAGGTTCACTTATCACTTGCCCGTGAAAGTCTATATATCCTCCCTCCCGCTGACCTTTTCCTCAATAATGTTACGATCTTATCTCGTCCGTGAAAAATGGCTCAGAGTACCAAAAAAAAGCAGCTTGTTTATATGAGTTTTCCAAATGTTACTTCAGTTCGGGGAGCTTAAAATTGCTTGATGAATCTCTCCTTCTAAGACTTGTAATAACGTGAAAGAACAGTCATATTTTTCCTCTGACATCTGAGAAATGGCTCCCTTAGAAGGCATCATGATTATTAAAGAACGGAACAATGGGAATGCATGAGGCTCCCTTTATACCAATATATTTCTTTCCATAAAGCAAACTCTGCTCCGCAGCATATAATATATTGATTTGTTTCCTAGCAATTAACTAGGTGAACAAACTATTTGTACTTGTGCTGTTTTATTTCTTAATTAATGCCTTGCCGTCGGTGGTCATTTATTTGCTTTATTTATAGGAAAGGCTCCCTATTGAGAGTACCTATCGGCAATGAGTATATCAGGAGTATGGCAAGTACAGCTGTTATTTAACCCTTTGGCTGCAGAACCAAGGTATATAGAAAAAAATAACCTCAAACCAATTTATACCTTTATACCATACTAATGAGGGGAAACCTGTGTCCTAATCACTGCTTCTAGCTTTATACTACTCAGGCCAGCAATTGATCATTTGCCTTTCTCCCACATAGCCACAAACCCAATTTGTCCCACCCTTTCCGCAATGTCAGATGGTCTTACAATATGCAAACCAGTTCAGCTTCATTGCTATATTATGCATTTTGTACATTTTCTGTCCTTTCCCCCTTAAATGTAATGAATGAGATCCACATGCACATCCCAATGAACAGCAGTGCAGTATTGTTGCATAACCCTAGGCAGCCATATCTGGTATTATTATTATTATACAGTATTTATATAGCACCATAATATTAAACAGCACTGTACAATATCTGTAGTCATGTCACTAACTGTCCCTCAAAGGGGCTCACAATCTAATGTCCCTACCATACTCATGTGTCTTTAATACAGTCTTAGGTCAATTTTTTTTTTTAGGGGGAAGCCAATTATCCTAACTGCATGTTTTTTGGGATGTGGGAGGAAACCCACGCAGACACCGGGAGAACCTGCAAACTCCATACAGATAGTGTCCTGGCCGAGATTCAAACGTGGGACCTAGCGCTACAAAGGCAGGAGTGCTAAGCCCTGAGCCCTGCCCTACTTTATCTATACCCATTGGGCCTGATTTAATAATGCTCTATGAGACTGGAGAAGATAGACTATCATTGGGAACCTTGGTGATCCAGCAAAACAGCTGGCAAATGTTTTCAATTCTAGACCAGATCCATTCTATGTTTACTGGATCACTGCCGTTCTCTGAACATTGTTGTACTTCTCCAGTCCAGTCTTAAATCAAGCCAGTGTATATATATTATAGAGGCACTTTGCTACATGACGGCAATTAAAGAAACTCGTACAATTATACGGCCTTAAGGAGAGAAGGTGGAGCTTCTTTGCAAAAATTAAATTGTTGCTGTCTTTTAAGACAAGTCAGAAATATTTACATGAAGTACAATTACTGAAAGGTCAACTTTGAAGATCTGCAGATAGATTTGTCTGTTCTGCAGACAACCATGCAGTTCAGACCACCTGCAGTCGTGGTATAATTCCCTGCTGACTGGGCACGTTTGCACACATAAATTCAAAGAGGATCAAACAATTCCCAGTTCAATGATTTGCTTCATTTTCACATCAAGCCCCTCATCGCTATTCACTGCCTAGGCCACCTTTAGACAGCCTGATATTTAATGCCAGCAATCGTTGAAGCCATACTGGAATCGTCACGTCAAATCTCTAGATACAGACACGGCAAACATTACAGGACTGCAGAGACTTCAAATGGAAAAGTCAATGTTTATCCGAAATGATTAATGTGATTCCATCTCTATACTAAGCACTGATGTTTCGGTCTGCCAGAGGGGCACTTTTCGACATTGTGAATTGCGAATCCATTCACATAAAACACTGGCAAATATTTCTGAAAATCAGTCTTCAGGACCAATAAACCTTGAAGATTGTTTATACAGAGAAGCTATTATTAACATTTAAAGAAATATACGTAAACTGGAGTTTGTCAGAGCTGTGGATATGTAGGGTAAGACAGTTATGACAAGGACTAACATTCTGATATACAAAACAGACCTCATGTGGAGTGATCCCATTAAAAGACTGCGGGCAGACGCTCGTGGGCCAAAATTCCTGTTGGAGAGATTCCCCTGTCAATGTTTTTTTAATGGAAAGTTGACCTGCTCACACATGTTAACATAAAGTCATGCTAACAACCTTTCTGGAATAGATAAATAATGGTACATAAGAACTAATATTCCTTTCTAACAGAAAATGCTAGTCCAGTTTTTAGCGAGAGTTGGCTACATTTGTGAGGACCTAAGTATTTGATCATAAAATCTTATATTATAGTCTAACTAAAACTTTTGGACTGATTTAATAAAGCTCCCCAAGGCTGGAGAGGATACACTTCCATCAGTGAAGCTGGGTGATCCAGCAAATCTTGAATGGATCTGGTCCAGGATTGAAAACAAATGCTAGCAAATAGTAAATGACTTTGAAGAAATCCATTCTAGATTTGCTGGATCACCCAGCTTCACTGATAAAAGTGTATCCTCTCCAGCCTCATAGAGGTTTAATAAATCAGGCCCCTTGTGTTTTCTTTTCAGTTTTGGATAGAGTGGTGAGTGGTTAAAACCCAAAACTGAAAACAAAGGACAATCCAACATACTGAGTTAAAAAAAAAAACCTTTGATAAGTCTTATATAACATGTAAAATTAAAGATAATAAAAATTCTCTCTTTAGAATTTGGATAAACTATTTGTATATATATTTTTATATATTGTTGTATTATTTAGAATAGTTAAAGCGTAACTCAAGACCTTATTAGTTGCCCATATGTTGTGTTTTTTTTTTTTGGGGGGGGGGTAAGTCAAATGGTCTTTGTTCTTTTTTCTTTGGTTGTTGGGGTCTCTCCCTCTTATCTGTACCAATACTGGCTTGTCTCTTTTATTTGTTGGCTTTCTAACACACCATTAGATCATATTTTATATCATATTCATGGATTTTTAAAGGGTATTTCCAGTTCACTCGCCTAATATGTCATTAGGTGCCACCAAGAGAAAAGTTGATTTCTAAAGTGGCCAAGAAGTTTTCCAAAAAGAAGGATTTGCATAAAAAATACTATGGTTTGTATTGATAGGAGGAAGGAGGAGTTCCTAGGCCCCAATGCTCCTTTGTAAAGTAGAAATTTCTACCCCAATGTGAAATTTTAGTTACAGAAAAAGCCTGGATGGTTGTTCAGCCTGTGGATTCTCATGTATAATTATTTAATTCCACAGCAGCTCTTGATGCTAGTAGTAAGATACCCCGGGGGTAATATTAATCACCTGTACAGAGAGGAACACACACACCTTTCCAGACTGGGCTGATAATATAGTCACAAATCAATACTTGGGTACAATACACAATCTCTGCAGGATTCTGCAAATAAAACCAATGCAAATATCCGCAACCTATCATGTTTCCATAAGCAAATAGAAAGCATCCATTACTCTGACTAGTGTTTGAATATATTTACATAGGAACATTAAAATAAATCTGATACATTCTATCTAAACAGAAAATACTTAGTAAGTCATAATTCTGTAAATGACTGAGAGAGATGGAAGAAGGTAATCACTAGGGTTTCAGTGGAGATGATAAAGTAAACTTCCTGTTGTAAGTATTCTTCTTTCTAATAAATTACTCAACAAATAAAATAAAAACATTGCTTTTGTATTTTGCAATACTCACCCAATCTCTGGCCATGTTATTCTACACTGGTATCCTTTAATATTATGAACTTGAATTCATATAGTGTCAATATATTTATTACACAGCACTTTACAAAATCCTTTGGCATATCACTAGCTGTCCCTCACAATGACATTCTAATGTCCCTACCATCTCATTAACACAGTCTTAGGCCAATTGGGGGGGGGAAGCAAATTAACCTAACTGCATGTTTTTGGAATGTGGGAGTAAACCCGCTCAAACACAGGGAGAACCTGCAAATTCCATGAAGAAAATGTCCTGGCCGAGATTGGAACCTGGGACCTAGAGCAGCAAAGGCCAGCGTGCTAACCACTGAGCCACATGCTGCCCATAAGATGAATGATAGCCAGAATTATTCATGTAAGCCAAGGCTATTATGGGCATACACCCTATAGGCGTATCATGAAGCTGTTCACACTGCTCACACCAACACATTTATGGCCTTATGGCTGTTACCCCCCACATAGGTTTTTATCTTCAAGCTTTATTCAGTAGCAACATACCAACCAATTCTTCTACTTTTCCCACTCTTCATTCTGCATTTATTTCTCTTGGACTCTCTAACACCTTAAAGCTTCAGGACCAATATGGGGATCTTCTGCTTGTAGCCCGGGACTAACATCAGGGAATACGAGGGATGTTTCTGTACCAGGTCCTAAGCAAAAGAGCTTGACTTTTTAGACATAAGGAAGTGGGGCCAAGAAGCTTATTTAATAGGTGTCGCAAACATTTCTGATAGTGGTCCTCTTGTAGTCCTTCTGTTTTTACTGTTTTGCATGCCCATGCTCCATAAACTACAGACCCCAATCCTTAATAAAATTAGCTTTAGCTGAAAATAAAAAATGCCACCAGCTCCAAAAAACTTTGTTTATTTTATTCTCCCTAACCACTGCAACATACATATATATATATATATATATATATATATATATATATATTATAATATATATATATATATATATAAAAATATATTCTTGTTCTTTTCCATCTATGGCTTAATGGAGCGCATAGTGATTGTTCAAAAAGCAAGAGCAGAAAATCACTGACAAGAAACTTTAGAGAGATAAGACACTGAATGAGGAAGAGCTGACCTTGGATGATGAAGTGGTTTATTCAGATACCAGTGCATCAGGAAAACATGAGCAACCTCAGCTGATTCTATAACGCCTTGTACAGACACAGAACACTTCAACACTCAGTATTATTTTACTGATGGATCAGTTCATAATATAACTTTTATACAAACAAAAACCACTATAACACCTAGAGATCTCAAAAAACCTGACGTGACCGTAATACAATTTTATTATACTCTATACATAGAAGACGGCACCCCCAACCAATGACCCACAACTGAACATGATCATAATGCAAGGTATATTACACACATTACATAGAACTCTACACCTTCAATATCACTTACTAGTGGACATGACTATAGAACAAACCGTTTACACTCCACTGTATGAACCCAACACTTCCAACATGACTGAACAAAGAACATATTACACTTCTTTTGCACTTTACATAAAAAACTACACCCCAAACATTCCCCACCACCATACATGATCATAACAAAATTCTTTTACACACATCGGTCACTACACCTTCAACATGACTTATCACTGTATATAATAATGAAATTCTATTACACTTTATACATAGGACACTACACCTCCAACATGAGTGACCACTGGATATGATCATAATACAATTTTATGTTACTGTATACACGGAACACTACAACATCACTGTCCACTGGACATGACATTAATACAATTCTACACATAGACACACAACATTATTACAGTTCTATGTCATCCTACAAATAGAATGCAACACCTCCAACATGACCAACCACTGGATGTGATCATAATTCTATGTCATCCTTTAGACAGAACACTACATACATACATACACTTCCAACATTAAACCAACATATTGACCTCCAACATAATCGACCACTGGGCATATTTATAATACATTTCCATTGAACTCTATGTGGAACGCTACACACCCAGCATGACCAACCAAGAAAGCACCCCTGGCATGATAAATCACTTGATAATACCCTAATACAGTTGTACCACACTATAGAGAAATACTCTGTACTAGACCTCTGATGCAGTCCTTGTGCATCCCTCATCATGTCAATTAGCCAATGAATGCTACGTTCATCCAGGAATGACATTGCTAATATAAAGCTACACTCTGCCCAGTTCCAGGCTGGAAGCACATGGGTTGGTTCTCATCTCAGCATTATGTGAATAATGGGTTAGATGAAGATTACTTGCGTTTCAACATGACCTGACCACCCAACATGACCATAACAAAATTCTGTTGCATTCTGTAGAAGCATACAGTTTTAAATATTCTAGTACAAGCAAAGTTGAATTTCTTTATCTACAGACAGTACACTATTGCTTTATCTACAGACAATACACTTTTATCCTATCCGGAATTGAGGTTTACAGGCTAAATGTGGTGGTAATATAAAGATCCTTTGCCTTTACCTATAGTAGAATATAATGCAACATAATTAAATTAAGGAGTTGCCAAATAGACCCTGGCATTTTTGTGCAGATTAGACTATAAAGGCAAGCACTTGGTCTCCAGTATTTAAAAAATGTATTTTTTTCTACAATGCAGCTTCTGCCAATGGGAGATTAGACATTGAATCTGCACCGGACAATGTAAGTCAGACCCATATCTCAGCAAACAGCCCTGCTCATGGGCACTGCTGACTGAAGGGCTATATTGTAAGTTGGATGTTGGCAGAGAGGCCACTACTTCCAAATAGAAAGCAAGCATCTTTCTCTCCCGCATTCAGAAGGTCATGTTTATTCATCAGTCCCTCAGTAAGTATCGGAGCCAGAGGTAGACAGCCAAACAGTAATTTTAGAAGGAGGTCATCGATGGGTTCCACCATATTTCTTTACAGGTACAGCCTTCCATTAAATATTCAATTTAATACCAAAATACAAAGCACAATCTTACCATTCCCACCTGATTTGTTGTCCTTGCCACTTGTTGGTCCAGAACTCTGTCTCTATAAACAATAAAAGGAAAAAGAATTTTAGTTCAAATATCTTTATCAGCAAAACAAATTAAAATGCAGATACATTAGCATTTATATTGTTTTCTCTTGGTAGAAAGTAAAACATACTGACTATAAAACATGATAGAAGACATACTTTATTTCTAATGCAGTAACTCCTGGGCGCATTGTTCTAGGCTACGTGGAGTCAAATTTAAATCAAACCTTGCAAAAAAATGCAAGATCTTTTTATACTATCTGAGCCCCATGTTGTTGGTAGAGCAACCATAAACCCAACAAGAAGATGAAACTAACACCTTATCAGTAAGTGGGCTGAGTTATCCTGGGCTTTATTAAGACTGGTGCCAGCTGACTGAAATGGGAAGTCGTTGGCTACAACTCACTAAGCTGAAAAGACTTTTTCTTCAGAAGAGGTCTACCTGATCCAGGAGACAAACCTCTATGATCGGATGCAGTACAGGATTGCCAATAATAAATAACATTTTCTTGTTTTTTACAATAATTCTTAACCTGCAGTACACTTCCTTATTCCAGCAAATGGTACAACTGAAGGGGCCCTTTTAGTAAATGCAACTGGGAGTAGTCATGGACATGCTCATGCACATTGCCTATTTTCTGTATTGAGTAGGCATCCAACATTAAAATACATATGATGAAACAAAAAGATCCATGCACTCCAGTCCATCAGGAAGGGCAGTGCTTGTGTTCAGAAGTTTGTGGTATGCCATAGCCACCCTTATACAGTTTGAAATGTTTATTGAAGTTTCCAGGATATCCAATGTGTTTTAGGCATCTGCCTACTCTTCATCAGGACTGTAACCAAAAGTAACTTAGAGCTGGAGCTGATTGGTCAACCTAAGTAACAACCCACATGGTGTAAAACATTTCTTTGCGTATAAGTTCTATTCTTCCTGATGAAATGCAGTATTTTAATAATTTTATTTATCCAAATCCAATATCTGCAAAAAGTATTTTTACTTCTGATAGAACCCATACAGTTCCTCAAAAATTGTTACTCCAAACAATCATTTGTAATGATTTCAGGTCACAGTTTTAGGCACAATTGCTGTACACACAGGCTCCCAATTACCGGTGTGGTGTTCCCGGATTGTCCGTGGGGTAATATTATGAAAGGATAAACAGTTTTGCTGCTGTGTAGGAGGACACATCATTTGTGAACAGCTCCAAGGTATATTAATGTTTAATAGGCTGCTATAGCACAGCCTGGGAAACTCCCTGAAGAGGACCGCAATTATATAAGAATACTAATTTTGTTAGTGACATTCGCTTGCTACTGAAAAAGTAACTTAAACCAAATTATGTTTTGCCCATGAGGGGCAAATCAACAGATTTGCCTTAATGCCCCCTTTCCAGCAGTGTAAATCTTTCCTAGGATCCCCTGTTGCTCTGTGCTGGGGAGAGTGCTGTGCAAGCTCCAACTGTAGGTACTCCTAGCTTGCACAGGACTCTCCCCACCCACATGAGACAGCACTGAGCCAATCACCCAGCACCAGTACTGTCACATGGGAGGAAGGCGGTGATCACATTGTATTTTTTGGACATTAAAGTTAACCTGCAGTTTTTCTGCATTGGCAAAAACTGGTTCACTTTAGGGGATGTTTTACTTTGTTAAACCAATTATTCAATTTTAATTTAGCTGCATTTTCTTTTAAGACTGAGACATGGGTTTGCTTTAAAGATGCAATCTAATCAATCATGCAAATACTTCATTTACTATACACTATAACACTAGTGTTATTAGAAGGAGAGGATAGTATTGGCAACCTCCATATTTTTTGGAGTAGAGGTTCCCCATTTCAATTTGGGAAAATTAATTCTGATTTGTCTTTTCCAACAGTCAGTGGTTCCTCCCTCTGACCCCTACATCACTATTGTATCCTATAGTGTTAAAGTTTGGCAAGAGGGTACTACAGGTAGTCCTCGAGTTAAGATGGGGATGGGCTAGGACGACCCCATCGTAACTTGAAAATATCATAGTCAGAAACTGGCTTAATCTACCTGCGGGTCCTATAGAATGTTTATATAGAAAGTTTAATCCTACTTTCTGCTCATTTAAAAGATCACTCAAAACCCATTTTTTCAAACTTGCCTACCCAGCTTCTTCTGTCATTTGAAACCATCACTACTTCCCACACTACATATCTCCCATCCTTTTGTGTGTGAAATTCCCCCACCTACTAGATTGTAAGCTCTTCGGGGCAGGGTCCTCTCCTCCTGTATCACTGTCTGTATTAGTCTGTCATTTGCAATCCCTATTTAATGTACAGCGCTGCCTAATATGTTGGCGCTATATAAATCCTGTTTAATAATAATAATAATAATAATGTTGATCAGTATGGAGTGGTACTGTATACTTAAATTTTGTCAATCGCTGGCAAGAGTGAGGCATCTCAAAAGGCGGGAGATGTGTACATCCCATCATCATTCCCAATATATCGTACCACATACAGTGTTACGTTTTGCCTTCCACGCGAAACTTCCGTATCAGTATCGTCGTCGTAAATTCAAATTATCGTAGCTCGAACCATCGTAAGTTGGAGTGCTACTTACTAAGTGCTACGGGGGTTCAGGAATTCCACCTTTCAAAAGGTGCCATTGTTTGAAGAAACTTCAGCAAACAATTCACTTTTTTCTTTACCGAAACATATCCTATTGGGAGTTTCAGTTAGTGTCACACTAGTTGAACAATAGACATAAGGAATGCATGAAATGCTGGCATTAAGTGCACTCTGCATCCCACAGTCAGGTGCTGAGAAATTTCCATCAGAGTCATGCAGAATATCAATTCATCAATCAGACAACGATATATAGGATGAGATCGTTTTCTCAGCGTGCTGCCATGGCGCAAAAGCGGGACCTTGCTGTTTTATATCTGTCACGTTCTGCTTTATGGCTGCTGTCAGACTGTGAGTAGAACAATTTAGTGACAGTTGGAGGGAGGACTTGTAATTTTAATACAAAGTTGTCTTCCGCTCAGACTACATTAGCTCAGCAGTGAAGGGCCTAACAGGAATCAACTCTGTTAGGCAATTTAGTATCATTGTGTTTCCAAACACATATGACAAGCTAGAACACAATCTTCTGTCCTCTCTAAAAAAAATAAAAACAATCTTTGGAAAATTGGTTTCTGTCTTTTTTTGAAGGAGGGCGAGCGGAATCAAGTGCTAAAACCATTCCATGCAGCAAGATGAAGATTCGTCCCTTAAAGGGTTTAGTAGATGCATTAGCTTTGGCCAGCTTAAGGATCCTCTGTAATAATCACAGGTCTCAGGGCAACCCCTGCTAAAACCAATGCATTAGCTGTCACTGCGAAAAATCCCCCTTACATTAGTGGTAAGTTGGAAGAATTTTCCCCTTACAATGGCAATCCTTATAAAAATGATATCTGGTGTCACACTTCTGGCTGTGCCGGTTCTGGCTCAAGAATTATGCAGGTACCAACTAAAGGTCATCCACAGCTCAAGGAACCCATGGCAACCTTTGAAGGAACCCTAGGGCTCCACTAAACCCTGGCTGGCCTAGACTGGACTAAATTATTACCATCACTTCCATACTTTCTTGCTATTGCTGATTCCACCCAATTTACATTGCTGGCAGTGCCAGAGCATCATCAAACACCAACTTCCTACCGGTAGTTCTTCCCTTGTAAGTCACAGCACAGCTTTCACCAATTGTGCTATCCACTTGAGTTCCTGTAGGAGCTTGATGGTTGTATTTGGGCCCTTTGGACATCTCCTGAGTAACAAGTGCTTACTTAGGAAATCTAATTCTGATAAGGCTGTGGTGTCCCTAGCCATGGAGATTGCCTCTATACAATTTTATATGGGATTACAGGCTACTCTTGCAGTGGGGCTTAATTCAGACTGCAAGGAATACATGTCTGTTTTGGTCTGGGGCAACATAAACAGCAGTTTTACTTACCGTATTCCTATCCCAGTAGCTGCCACTTTTTCTCTCTGAAGCTCCAGGTTGTGTACGGGCTTTCATCACACAATGCAGGAGAGCTTGTCCTACATTGTACTGATGACATCAGAATGCCTGCAACTAATGGAGCAGCAAAAAGGCTTTGGGGAATTGGTCATACAGTTGGAAGGGGGATCATTGGAGTATAGTATAAGATAGGTATAACTCATTTAACCCCCCTCCCCAGACAAAAAAACTAATAATCCTTGAAGTGCAGGGGAAGCCCACTGCAAGGGTGTCTTTAGGGTGTTTAGCCCAAGCTACACAGGAAGCAAAATCCAAGAACTGTATTGCTGTCAACATATGTGATCCAAAGGCTTTAGTACTTTCTGACCCAATATCTGACCCGGAGCATATACAAAAAAAGATCTGATCCACTGACTTCAAAAACTACCCCTTCGATCATTGTTCAGAAATTGCTTTCTGTCTCTGGATGCAATCAAATGATGGCAAATCCATAATTTTACAACAGTAGAGAAATCATTTCTTTGATGTAATTAGGTAAATTGAAATTAGGGTGGGGTAATGGGATTTTAAAGGGTTACAGAAGCTTATTTCAACTATTCTGGGTCTCTGCTTTAGTGAAATAGGGAAACGCTAGAAATGCTATCAGATTTTTATATCTGTGCTGCTGTTGCAGATTCTTTCTCATTACCTGTCTGGAAAGACTGTTGTCACCAAGGCAGCAAACGAGGCTAAATCTTTCTAATGCAGCAGCAATACAGCAGCAAAAACCAGACTCATCCTTCCCCACTCTAGGCATATAAATGTTTTTGGTCTGACATATTATTTATTAGAAGCTCTAACTTTTGCCTACTCTGTCAGATACTAAAAATGGAAAGTTGTGTTTAAATACTTATCATCATTTTGTCTTTCTGACACCTTAACGTGCCATCGGTTATGTGAGCTCATGTGCTGACATAGGGAGGCTCCTCGAAAACATGTTTGTCTGGATTAACCAGATTACATCTTTGTAACTGACAAATGTATATGTCATGTAAAATGGGTTTAAAGAGTAAAGCACTCATCCCTGGCCATAATATGTTCACTTTGCCTTGTTTGGAGAGTATTTTTATATTTTGCCCAAACAACCCCTATGAATGTAGATTTTCCAGTGTTGAATACTATGTTCTTTAAGTAAATAATTTTGTAAATGTCATAATTTACCATGCTGAATGTCTTTCCCTCCCTTTATACCACTTAGGGATTCATTGGATTTCACAGGTCTCCGAGGAATGCAATTTATCACTCAGAAGACAAATAAATGGCTTTGTGTGTTTATGCATGGATACATTAGTGAAGCGGAGAAGACAGAGATACTCTCTAACACAAACAGTCATCCAAAAGGTATTTTCACCTATTGATCTTCAGAATATACAAGGACTTATACAGTAAGTAAATCTACACGCTGGAGTGGATGTCTGCATTGTCTATCCAGTTTTGCTCCATCAAAATAAAAAAATGATGATTGATATTCTTATCCACAGCAACAGTAAATGTGCGATAGAGATACAGTAGGTTCAGATCTGCCCCTCCAGTCTTGCACAGTTCTAATAAATTTGCCTTCTCTGATTTAATTGCACAATGTGAGCTTCTTACAATGGGCCGTTTTTTTATAGTTCTCCAAAGCTGGAGAAGATACACTATCATGGGTAAACTTAGGTGATTGTTGGCAAAGCATTTCAATCGTGGACCAAATCCATTCCAGGTCTGCTGGTTATCCCAGGATCTTCCATGATTGTCTATCTTCTGTAGAATTGGAGAACTTTATTAAATCATGATCACAGTGCATTAAAAAATCTGTTAACTTTCTGGCTGGAAGATGTCAATTCTCAGCATCCAACTATTTCTTTCCCAGCCCATCTATCCCTGGTTCACCCCTTCCTTACTTTGGATTAAAGTTCTTTCAATCATGTGGGCATTACTGCAGCTTCCTGTCTTTGGAGGATCTCCATTCCACGATATTTGTGCAGATCTGTGCTCCTGCTTATACTGGACTATAAGTAAACATAAACACGTTGATGGCAATGATCTTTGGATTATTCATTTCAATTGTGGACCAAATCCATTCCAGGTCTGCTGGTTATCCCAGGGTCTTCCATGATAGTCTATCTTATTTAAAATTGCAGAACTTTAATACATCAAGATCACAGTGCATTAAAAAATCTGTTAAGTTTCTGGCTGGAAGATGTCCATTCTCAGCATCCAGCTATTTCTTTCCCAGCCCATCTATCCCTGGTTCACCCCTTTCTTACTTTGGATTAAAGTTCTTTCAATCATGTGGGCATTACTGTAGCTTCCTGTCTTTGGAGGATCTCCATCCCACCACATTAGTGCAGATCTGTGCTCCTGCCTATACTGTGGATCAGTAAACATAAACACGTTGATGACGATGATCTTTGAATTATTTATTGTGTTGTATATTTTTACCACCCTCGCTATTATAGCATCACAGGGGATGGTTCTACATACATACCTATAAATTATATTATGTTATAAAACATAAATAGGTCATTCAGTCATTCAGTATTACTCCTGCCATCAAATAATCGTGCAATAAAGTTAGGCAACTGAACTGCAGTTCATTATTTGTATATGGGGGTCCAGGTTAAAAACTTTGTTGGAATTTCTCATGCCAACTCAACACGTTTTAGAATACCAAACCCTCTTTTTCAGGGATAAATATAGATGATAAAACTTGAGATCACATTGGTGCCTTTTAACCTGTTAAAATTTGGTGCAATTTTGCACAATTTTGCACTAATATCTGCTAATAAAGCCCAGTCCAGAATCCGTTTACCAGATTCATCATCCTCTACATACAGTCATGATCAAGGGGGATATTTCGATACTCCAGTTTGTTTTGCCTTTTCATGACAAATGTAAATAATATTTTTGTTCTTGACCCCATATAATGAGTGGCATTTCAGTAAAGCCCAGAGAAACGACAAGGGAGACAAGGGAGAGGGCTGCAATTACAGGGGGTTTAGGAAGAGGAAAGGTTTAAGTAGAAGGTGGGGTCAAAGAGAGGAAGGTGATTGAGGGAGTTGGTAGAAAGGGCAGAGAGAGTAGGCTATATAAACAGAAGAAGGAGGAAGTGGGAGGTGTACTTCCTGGAAACAGCACAAGAAGCAAGAAGTTGCCCACCTGCATGTCCGAAGGGGGTGGGGACTGGTGGGGGGGATTAGGTAGGGCAGTTTGGTGTTCTCAGAGGTGGATTTATTTGGAGAATAGTTTTAGTGGGTGGAGAGACCAATCCGAGGTATGGGGTCTCTGAGGTATGGTCAAGGGGCTGCATGTGTTGGATCGTTCCGAAATCGGTGGGTTACTCACAGGTGCAGTAAGGCAGCAGTAGGGCGAATTGGTGGCAGACCCCAAGTTTTCAAGGACCTGTAACACCAGTGCCTAGAGTTGGGTAACAGGTAATATTTTGGGGGGGGTTTATTGTGATTGCATTTTTTGAGCGGCCTCTGAAGGGAGGGAAAGATGGACTGGGGCAAATAGTGGTGAAGCAGGAATAGATGAACTCTGAGCACCCAAAGTCATGCCAGGAATGTGCGAGAGAACCCTACTGGTTCAAAACTACTTGTACAAACAGTCTCAACACAAACTCATACCCAGCACTCGTCACTCTCTTCCTAAATTTTCTTTCCTATAATCTGATCTCTGACACCATTTCTTTTTCATATCAGCAACCATCAACAAGGCAGTTTGTAGAAGTGATGTGACCTGGTTTACTGCGACTTTTAAAAACATTTTAACTGTCAAGACCGATCATTTTAGCAATTGCTACCTCTGACAAATACACAGAATTACCTGGCTAAAATGACTAAATTGAGGTTATTTCACTTACAGTTCTGAAAAGACTTCATTTTATACTTTTAAATGTTCTCTCCAAACACAGACACCACACAGCACCTGCTATTTCTTTTCTGTATCCATAAAAAGATTATCTTACAGTTATATCTGAAATTACTTTCTACATTCTTGGTGTATGCACTACAATAATTTTGTTATTGCATTACATTTGCAGATTACCTAAAAGCTCCCAACAAAACTTTATGTAGCCTCTGCTTCTGTACTTAAAGTGGACGTTTCAATAATTTCCCAGCTCTGCTTGAATATATTCTTTTATGTCACAATATACAGAAACAGTATATTTTAAAAAATCACCTGAAAGCATTTTCCAGTGAAATTGCCTAGGGTGAGATGATGCCATCAGTCAGATAGGCCTGGAGCGAGAGAGCGCAGGGAAGCCTAATGGAAAGCCTACGTGACTGGGGACAGGGAGCAGGCAGAAAAGGGTTAAGAGTTTAAGGTTGGGTTGTATGAGTTGTATGAGGTTGGGATGTATGAGTTACTTATGTATGGTAGGGTGATGTTGGGGTAGGGTGAGATTAAAGTTTTATATGGTTAAGGAACAAGACGGGGTGGTCCATCGTTTGATGGGGCAGAGTGAGAAAAGGTTTGCCCAACCGCCTGACCATTTGGTTTGGGGAGGTTGATTCTGTTGTGATGAGGTCCTCCAGAGACGTTGGTTTTTAGTAGTGGTATCAGTGGGGTGGGAGGTCCATCTTTGGTGTGGAATCTCCAGAATGTTACGGTAAACAGTTAAGGTTGAAAAGGTTGTGGGGTTGGGACTGTGAAAATTGGTGATATTGTTCCCAGGCTTGGTGAGGATGCAGCTGGCAGCATATATAGCATGGTGGTGCAGATCCCTAAGAGGGGTTAGTGGAGGGGGGAGGCCTTCGAGGACCGGTAACCAAAGAGTAAAGAAGGGTCTCAGGGTAGTGTTAAGAGAATGTTAGGTAAACTGTGGTTATGTTATTGTTGATGTTATGTCCTTTGGTATGTTATTGGTATTTGCTATTGTTAATTGGTATTTAGGAGGTTATTTAAATTTGTAATAAAGGGCTATGGGCCATTTACCCACTATTGGTATTGTGCAATATTTTTTTGGGTTGAACAAGTAGGGTGTGGGAGGAATTTACTGAATGCTGTTCTCTGCCATTCCACAGTCATGTTGCAGACAGGAGGAAGCATTTCCTCAGTTACCCAGAGCCCATTGATCAGACTGCAACATTGTAATTGATACCAAATCACATTGGAATATGGCTGCAGCACATACTGACATATGTCAGGCATTTGCAAACACAGCCAAACCATGCAAAGGCACTGGAGGTTACACTAATGTGTCCTCTGTGAGCCATGATATCAGTCCAGGCAAAAAGGAAATGTTTCAAATAAAATGGGGCATTGGGCAAATATAAAGTGGAGGCTACAAAGTCATTGACAAGTCATAGACGTACATTCTGAAATGGATTAGTAAAGCACAGCCATCATATTATATTGCATCCTGAGTATGTCATGAGCAAATATGGTTGCCTCCTATGTATAAATATAAAATGCACATATAAAATACATGTTTTCAATGTTGTTACATATTGATAGTTTCAAGGAAAAATTTAGTTTACCTAATTTAGGTAAAAAAACAAATATACCATACAATACCTGTTAAGTTAAAATTGTGGTAGATATAAAAGAGACAAATTGACGTAGCTCTGTATTCACTAATACATTTAATTTTTAGATGCAAGCATTGTGCACAGTCAGATGTGACCTGGTATGAGATCTTGCATTCTCTGTAGGTGAGAGTGGAGAGAAGAAGCACAAGTAGCCAATCAGTTGCACTGCAAGGCAAGGAACACCTATGGCGAGAGATTTTATAATTCTACGACTTTTCCTTTCACTGTCCAGTTGCAGGCTTGTGAGGGACAAGACCGGTAAGTGTTAATGAGCAAAGTGACAAAGCCGGATGGACAGACATGTAAAACCACTGGCAGGCAAAGCAGCTCTTATATATGTATTCCATCTTTAGCTAAGCACATGGAGTTCATCTTTAATAAATGCTTGTAATATTTCATGCTTTGCATCATTTAAATGCTATAAACCACCAGCCAAAAACAAACAAGGTATGTTGGTTAAGCAATAACTTTTTTTTTCTGAATTTATAAACTGTCAACATCAAAGCAAAATCTAATTTGTAAGAATAAAACACCCTCAGCAGTAAGTTAATTTACACCTACTTATGATGGATGGCATAATAATTAATGACTAGCACTGGCAACACAAAACAGTTTTGTACCTCAGAACATTGATTGAGAGAATCATTTTTTTTAATTTTTTAAACAGCAATAATGTATTACATTCATTTAAAACTCCTTTCCAACGTGTAAAGATATCATTTTCCAGACCGATATTTAAAAGAGTGCTGCCTACATATTCCATGGAGAGAAGTGGAGCCTGAGCCTTCATACTCACTAGAGATCGGTGACATCATTGAGATTGCAGCCTATCCATTTACTAGAGATTAGTGACATCACTAAGAATGCAGCCTATCCATTAACTAGAAAACAGTGACATCACTGGGAATGCTGCCTATCCATTCATTAGAGATCGGTGACATCACTGAGATGTAACAATGTAGAGCCTATTTCCTCACTAGTGCAGCACTTCTCAACCTCTTAATATAGGGGACATAGCATGGGGGAAACCCTAAAATAACTTTTAGGTCTTCAAGGAAACCCTGATACAATTACTTTATACACAGCTCACAGTATATTAGTGTGGTGGTCATAAGGAAGAATGTCTCTTACATTACTGGCCATTGGGAAGAATGTCATCCTTATGAATAGCCAAAAATACAATGGGTGTCAGTAATACCTGACTCAAGAAGCACAAATTGCTCAAAGCTCAAGGAACCCCTAACAACCTCTTGATGAACCCTGGTTGAGAAACACTGCACTAGAGACTAGTGACATCATTAAAGAGGAACTGACATCACTCAGGCTTTCCATTCATTATGGGGCAGCAACAAGGGAATACAGGCTATAGGTCCATTAGAGAGCAGTGACATCACTGAGAATGTAGGCTATCCATTCACTAGAGACCTGTGGCATTAGTGAATGTAGAGTCTATTTATTCACTAGAGACTAGTGACATCATTGGGATTCCAGGTTATACTAGGGAACAGTAACTACACTGACAATGCAAACTTTCAATTCACTAGATACCAGTGACATCACTAACAATAAAGCTTATTTATTTGCTAGAGTTCAATAACTTTACAGCAATAGAGCCTAAGTAAATGCAAGGGAAGTCACCAATCATATAGCTTATACATTCACTATAAACTCATATTATCATTCACAATTCAAATTATCCATTTACCAGAAACTAGTAGCATCACTGAAATTGTAGCTTAATATTTCACAAGGAACTGGTGCCAATGTGGTTAAGTTACTGAAGAAGTTCAGACTCTTCATTTAGCTGTCCTTTGACATAAAAAAAACATCCCAGTAAGCATCCCAATCTGTTCAATAAAAGGATCAGCTTTAAAATTCAACTTGATCCAAATTAATTTACAACTTTACATCATGTCCCTCTAGAATTGTTGGTGTGAAAATTTTGTTCTACAGCAAAAAACAAAAAGCATTACAATAATCTCCGTCTGTTTACTGCTGAAATGTGAGGCTACTAGGGAAATTGCTTTATTATTTTTATAGGCAGTATGTAAAATTGTGTCCTGATATGAACTGAGCTTCTAGGGCAGAAAACATACTCTGAAATGCTAGAATCTTCGGCAACTTCTCTACGCTCACAACTTGTGATTAATAAAGTGGATCTAAAACTATTTTCAGCTGATAACCTTAAATTCCCTACCCCATCCCTCTTCCAAAATTGTATATCACAATTTGTTTTAGTATCTTTTTAATCTTTTTTAGGGAAAGTTTTCACTATCTTATTCCTTGCCTAGGCAAAGGTTATATGTTTTCCCTCCACTGCCCAGGAATGTAGGGGCAAAATCTTGCAAGATTTCTTGCCTGCAAAGCTGACTGCTCTTAGGTCTATTGGATTTTGTGCCGACATCATAGGTGGGTCAACTTGGAGAAGCGGAAGACAACTGGGTAAGAAAATGTTGGCACGTAACTATCAGAGGAAGAGTAGCAAAGTAGAAAAGAACTGCATTACCAGGTAGAATTTCCTCTTTAAGGAATAATTAAGGGATATTATCTTGGTGGCTCAGTGCCAAGCATTTTTGCCTTTGCAGCACCAAGACCCATTTCTCAGGCCAGGAAACTGTCTGTAGGAAGTTTGCATGTTCTCCGTAGGTTTCTTTCAGGAACTTTTCCTTCAACATCTCAAAACAAATGCAGTAAAGTTAATTTACTTACCCCCAAACACTGACCTTAGAATGTTTAACTGACATAGGACCATGGTTAGGATATTAGATTGAGAACCCCAAAGTCTTGGGTTGACCTACCTCCAATCCAGATACGATTGTGGCTGTATTGGCTTTTTAACTATGGTACCTATGTCACCAGCCATTGTGTTTGCAGTGTAAAATACATATTTTAGCCATAAATAATCTCCAAAGGAACACATAGAAAACATATATCATATTCCATTACCTCTGTAAGAAAAAATGTTGGACATCTCATTCCAAAACCATGAAAGTTATTATGGAATTCCATCTTCTCCACCTTCAACTATTAAAGGCTTTACTTTTAGAAGGAGTATAGAAGGCCACATTATTATGGAGTGTGTGCTCAGTGGGCATATTCACCTAAAGAGCATTTGTGTGGTTAGATATTTATGTTTTACAAGAAGGCCTAGCGTACAGTTGCAGCTGCAATGCTATGGCGCTTGACCTCAAATGTGATCAGATCTTTAACATATCTCCAATTGCCCGGCACTGTTCATCATAAATTTGCTTCAATGTCAAGCTAAGTTGGGGAATTCTAGAACATATTTTAGCTTTTTAATGTTATCTATTTTCTTGTTGCAGAATTTTCCTCATTTTCCGTTAGGTAAACAGTCACAAGAACAGGCAATGAAGGCAAATCTATTTAATGGAGTCCAAAAGAAACAGGGGTTCTAACTTTTCCCTATTTCTAAAAAAAGTTTTATGGTATGAATATTCTTTAATTCTCATCACACTGTTAAATAACACACACAATTAAAAATATTGACATTTAGCATTAGCTATAAAATGTGAGGTCAACAGAAATCAACAAAAACAGAAACTATGATGTAAAACTACACAGAGAACATGGTTAGATCCAAGAACCAATAAGTTCTCAAGAATATGTGCCACTGAATACCAAAATGCTGCACATTTTTTTACAATAATATATAGTAGTGTTATGTGACCATATAGAATAAAACTAACATGAAGAACAGGAGCTGTAGAACTATGGATAACATAGAAATAGGAATTACTGTCAGTGCAATCTAAGATTTAGAATATCCAGCAACTATGCCAAAATCACAAAAATACTTAGTGGCTTCAGGCAAAACTGTCCAACCACCACTCCATGTCACCAGCTATACCAGTACCTTATTTGGAAAGTTTTGAATTTTTCAGTGACTACTAAAACCAGCATCGAATCTGGTCATTCTGTTCCTAAAGAAGTTCATGTAGCCTTTTGTCACATGATTTTCTAGTCAATAATCTCCTTCTTTGAGAAGCTCCGGGAGCAGAGCTTAGAACCTAGGAAAACTTGGCCTGTAATTTGAAAGATTGAGGTTCAAATATATATTCATTTAACAATATATTGTTCTGATATAAGAGTACTCCAGAGTACTTAGATCCCATTGTATCGGATCAAAAGTGTAAGAATAAAATGTTGATGTTTAAATTAATCTGTCCTTCACTTGTGCAAAATACACATCACCTACCACTATTCCCCTCCCTCACCTTTTATCTTCCCAAGTAACTGAGAACACACCATATACTTTTGGCGAATGGCCTTTTAGGTCACTTTGTTGCCATAACCCCCTTTTTTTACTTTAAATTTCCAAATTAACACAGCATTTTCATTTCTATACCATATTATAACAACCAAGATAGACATATTATATATACAACAAATCCTGTAACATATCCTGGTTGCAGGTCCTCAAGAGCAATGCTCAACCAACCATGCTGTTTTCCTCTGTGGGTGGGAAGTCTGAATCACCCATGTGTTATCGCCCCCAGGTGTACCATACTACCATGATGTCCTACCGTGGTAAGGTGGTACTATCAAGTACATCTCTACCACCTTACTTGACACCCCCTTTACCCTCACAAAACCATTCACCTTTAACTTTACAGTTAGGTGATGCAACACCCAGATGACTCTCCCACCTGCTTAACTACAGTCCTAATGCTGTCCTCCAAGGACCTACCAAGAACTATCAGCTCCAAGCTCCTTTTTAAATGGAGGGCAACTTTTTTCCATTATTTTCTCAAATGACTAACCCCCTACTTCCTGTCCTACTCTCTTTAAAAACTTCTTCCGCACTCCTCCCCCTTACTTGAAAATCAGCCACCTATTTTACCTATCCACTCAACCATACTCGACCCACCTAGCACCTAGTCATGCTGCCTTTCCGTCCACTACTTTCCCTTGTTAGCTCCAGGCATTACTATGGCTTCTGAATCTAAAACACACTGGGGCCGATTTATTAAAGCTCCCCAAGACTTGAGCAGATAGACTATCATGGGAGAAGGTTTGCTGGATCACCCCGGTTCTCCCATGATGGTCTATTGTCTACAGTCTTGGAGAGCTTTAATGATCCAGGCCCAGTATGCCTGGGCACAGAAAGTTCACTGCTCTTTTAAGGAGCAACAATTATTCCTTATAAATTTTCACTTTTTTAGTTCAAGCCCATTTTAACTCCCCAGCATTAATATTATTATTATTAAAGAGGATTTATATAGCGCCAACATATTACGCAGCGCTGTACATTAAATAGGGATTGCAAATGACAGACTAATACAGAGAGTGATATAGGAGGAGAGGACC
The DNA here is from genome assembly GCF_032062135.1 of Pyxicephalus adspersus. Lineage (NCBI taxonomy): Eukaryota > Metazoa > Chordata > Amphibia > Anura > Pyxicephalidae > Pyxicephalus > Pyxicephalus adspersus. Next base: position 168,150,528 of record NC_092858.1, read on the forward strand.
CTGCCCCGAAGAGCTTACAATCTAGTAGGTGGGGGAATTTGACACACAATAGTATGGGAGATATGTAGTGGTGGTTTCAAAAAACAGAAGAGGACGGGTAGGCAAGTTTAAAAAAATGGGTTTTAAGCGCTCTTTTAAATGAGCAGAAAGTAGGAGCAAGCCGAATAGGACGAGGAAGACCATTCCAGAGAGTCGGGGCAGCTCTAGAGAAGTCTTGTATCCGTGCGTGTGATGAGGTTATGAGTGAGGAAGTCATTAGTAGGTCATTGGAGGAGCGGAGAGAGCGGCTAGGGGAGTATTTTTTTACCAAGTCAGAAATGTAAGTGGGACAATAACTGTGTAGGGATTTGGAGGCAAAGCACAGGAGCTTAAATTTGATTCTAAGGTGAAATGGAAGCCAATGGAGAGAACTACAAAGAGATGCAGCGGAAGAGGAGCGGAGGGAAGGATGGATGAGTCTGGCTGCAGCATTCATCTAGTCATACCGAAAATTATAGTTTTGGGAGGACTTGTTCTTCAGCAGACAAATTTGTGAATGAAAATATTATTCTTTTACATAAAGGTAATTTAGGTTTAAGGTAAATTAGGTTTGCTATTCCCTTAAGTGTTCCACAGACTGCACAATGTACTAAATTAATGACATTAATCAAGTGATTCATTAGACATCTGAACATTCTTCACTCAGTGAGAGACGCGAGTCTGTAGTACTATTAATGTCTAATAATATGCAAGTACATGAATCAGTACATGGAGGTATTGTCAGATTCATCTCATCCTGACATGTGCTGACATTAAATCATACAGGATTGGCATATGCTGAAATAATGTGCACAATGTCCCATTACTTACCCTCAGGAAGCATTGCTAATGGTAGTCCGCTCAAGTCACCATATTCTGCAGTGATATGTATGTCTGGGATAAAGCTGCAGTCATATTTTATATGGATCTGTGCAATTTTCTCTCTTTCACACTTGCAGTAGGAAACCAAATGGTTACCCATTTCCAAGTACAAAGCAAACTGCTATTATGCACTCAGGAGAAGCAAACTGCACCAATGTTTGCGCGTGTTGCCCTTGCATTTGTTGTTGTGGTGCGATCCTTCTTCCATAGGAAAAAAAGGAAATCCATATTCAGTCCATAGTCAACTCCATGGTCAGTCCACAAGATAATTGTGGTAACAGGCAATTTTGGGTGAAAACCGGATCTAAGGTAGGGGAACAGCTTGTTGTACATTCAGGCTCAGATTACCTTTTTTGTTTCTAACCACTAATGCTGTGGGATTCCTTTTTTTATTTATGAAATGATCACCCTCTATTATACTAGCTGGGTTCCAAAACCCAAAACACAGAAAACCAGATGTTTATCAAATGCCCAGAAACCTACACAAGGTCACATCTTTGGTGATATTAAAAAAATAAAAGTTGAAAAAGCAAAAACTACCTATAAACCAATATAAAGTCACTTTTGTGGCTCATTTAGTCTAGGGGATGTAATATAGAGAATTACCTAACCTATTTCTCACTTACTTAGTAGCTGATGCTCTTCTGGCATGTGGGTAGGCCCATGTAGGACCACCATCAGATATTTCTCAGCACCATACTAGGTAAACTTTTCCTCACCATGTGTAAAATTTCCAGCATTGCAAAGGTCAAGGCCTGGGGCTGGTAAAAAAATACCTCCCCGATGACAGCCCTGGGCCCTCGATGTCTTCATGTACAATGTTGGTGAAGGTTGGCCACACAACTGGGGAAGCCAATTGTAAAAACTGGATCTGAGCAAGAGGAAGCCTGCAGGAGAAAGGAATTATTTAGGTAATAATAACTGATTATTGGAATCTTCATATATGTGTGGGCACCCAGAAGTGATTTTGGTAGGTTGACCGCAGATCAATTTTAAAGATTTGATTATCACATGTTAGTTCATTGCCAATGTTCCAGGATTCTATATGTAAGTAAAAGTAAAAGTTTGCTTTGTGATGCTCCTTAACTGTCAAGTCCTAACTCCCTACAAAACTTTTGTTTAGCCGTGGGGCCGGTTCATATATCATGCTGTCAGACTGTTGTATCGTTAAGTAGAGTGGTGGAGGGAAATATGAGAGCACAAGTCCCGCTTGATTGATTGTCTCGGTATGGAAAACGTTATGGAAATTGCACTCACTGGTTCGGAAAAACTCAGACATTAATTGAATTTTATGGAAATCACTGGGATTGATTTGAATACAGCAATTTCTACATTCAATACAAAATTTGCATAGGAAATCCTAGGAAGATTAATAGCCTGGTGTTAACAACCTTCCTAAACTTTCAGAGGGGATAAAAGTAACATCTGAAAAGTCCCGAAAGATAAGGAGGTATTTTGTAACACAATGAGCTTTATAAATCCTACAACAATCAGCAGTATAATGTTTTATTTATATTCTATTCTATTTTTAAATGGATATTATTAAAGTTTTGAGTTAAAGTTGAAGTTCAATCTGCCTAAATTTTAGGTTCCCTGGTTCCTCAATAAGTGCCATGTTTTAGACCCGGTTAAAAGTACTAACTTGAACCTAATATGTCACTGACCTCAAACAAATATGCAGCCATTAATATCTAAGAAGTCAGATCAACCAACCTATGTGGTTTCTCAAGGAGAGTGAAACTCTAGGTCAGCCATTCTCAACCAGACGTCCATGGAACCCTAGGGTTCCTCTAAGGTTGCTCAAGGTTCCTTGATGGCTGTGTGGCTTATTGATCTACCATCTGATTTGACGAACATAGTTTAGGGCCAACACCATTTGGCAGAGCCAACATGACACTGATGATGCTTTTTAATTTCTGTAAAGGGAATTCTTCACATTGACCATGAATGGAAGTTGCATTTGTGCCATTGCCAACAAATTAATTTCTTTATTGTCATCCGAGACAAAATGATGCTAGCAGTGAAGGTAGTGAAGCCCAAACCAGAAGAAGAGTCAGCCATGGCAGCCACCCTGATATGTTCTCTCTGATATTCTGCTGTTCTTCATCAGCAAAGTGTAAATTGGGATAATTCTCAACACAGAGTGAGAAGAAATGTACACCATGCAAATACTTCACACATCCGGGCTCATTTACTAAAGTACCGGTATATACTAAAGTATTAGCAAAGGGAATTATCTCCTTTTAAAGGATATTAAAGAAAGCTTATTGAATGAAGTGAAGCTCTTCAACCAACCAATCATGTGTAACCAAAAGATTTCCTTGCAGATTCACTTTGCTAAGTACATTTTCTTCACATTCAGTAAACTAAGAGAAGTACCCATTGCAAGGTAATATTTCACCTTGGTAAGTGTGTTTAGTAAATCAGACCCATTGCATTTAGAAATTGATTTCTCTGTTCCCAAATTGTTGTGCAATAAACTTTGATCCCTTAAGCTCTAGCCTCAGCACAGCAGGGATTAGTCACTCCTTATATTTCTGTTGAGAAAAGAGGTCTTCCGCTTTTGAAAAGAAGATGTAAAACCTGGTATTTTTGCTGCTTTTTGGTAGGAGTACCTTGCAATGAATGTTCTGTTTAAAAATAACAGTACACTGTAATCCTAGTGAGTACAACCATAATATGCATCATAAATGTATTTGGGACACTACTTACACATTTTTACAAGTCTGATCTTCCATATTTTGCAATTTTAAATATTTTTAATATATAGAGATGAACCACTAGAGGGAGTAGTATCTCAATTTTATATTGCTTTCTCCATTCTTAAAGGGAACTTGTCATGTGAGAAGTGAATAATGGAGGTTGGCATTGCAGAGCTCTCCTTTGGAGAATGCTAGTTATGTGGCTGTAATGTTAATGATTTGGATTTGAAGTAGTCTGTAGCTGCTTACCTAGAACAACTATAAACAGACAATTAGTATGCAGGTGGTCCCTGAGTTAGGGACATCGGACATACGGACGACTTCTAGATACGAACGGGGCTTCCCTGCTTTCTCTTGTGCAGGATAGAGATTTGAAGGGGGGCAGTTTGCATGACTTGCAGAAGAAATCTTTTGCTAAACACAGCTGAGGTTGTGGGTGGTGTTAGGGGGTGAGCTCTTCTGCAACGTCTTGTAACTCTTTAATGACCAAGACAAACTCTGCAGTTGTTTCTTTTTGCATATCAAAGCACAGCTTGCTCCAGATGTTAATGAATGTCTAGGCTCCATAAAGTTTTTTTTTTTTACTTTGTTTGTGATTAACTCACAGTGAGAATTTTATACAGTAACTGACACCATGCTGCCTAATAAGATGTTAAGACAAACATAATTGCATTTATTAAAATAATCTACCTGTTCCGACTTACATGCAAATTCAACTTAAGAACAAGCCTACAGTCCCTATCTCGTGGGGACTACCTGTATTTAGAGAACATCCAGCAATGGTACACGCCATACTGGTCCCATGCCAAGGTTTGCCACACCAGAAGTACATTACTTCCAATAAATCATATTTGTAGTTCAACACAACCATTTGTTTGCCCTGCAAAACAAGAACCTGAACCTGCAATGAGTATGGCTGCCCCTAAGCCCATATATATTTACACACCAAACACACAGCCATGGTTAATAAAACATTATTATACAATGCTCATAAAATTAAAAAACCAACATGATTTCCCTTCAACTCAAAAACATTAAAAAGATTCAACACTTCCTTTGACATAGTGTACAACCTTTGCTAAATTCAAGGGCTGTTTTATGATCTTAAACAGATACAAATAAAGACACGCAGGAATTTTAAAGGCAGTTGTGTACAGTATATGTAAAAAATGATAACTGTATACAATATATAAGAAATGTATACATTATATATAAAAATGTTCATTTTAGGTTGCCAGCTGTTCATGTTTACTTGGCTGCCCCATGGGACCCATTGTTTTTATACATGTCCATTGAGTTGAGCATTTGTGCAATTAAAGCCTTGATTGAAAACCATTGAGCTTCCCAGGTTGTGATGTGTGGAAAAAGCCCTGTAAAAAGGGAAGTATGATATTTTTTTAAGATATACATGTGAATAAGGTCATTTGAATGTCATTAATTTAATCAATGAGTGTAACGTTTAAAAATGATTGCAATGTATAAATTCTAGATATACGTGCAAATTGGGAACAAAGAATCTGTTCTGGTTGTACCTTGTTTATTCCATTATGTAACTATATCAGGCAGTGTTTGGAAGTGAAAGCAATCAATTCTTTATAGCAGCCATTCCCATCCAGAATTCTTCCGTACCCCAGAGATTGCTAGGGGCTCCTTGAACTGTGGCTGGCTGCCCTCCCATTTGATGATTCCTGCATGGTTCTGGGGCCACCACCACTTGACAGAGCCAATGGCAAAACTCCAATCATTTTTTCTGTTGCCCATAAAGATGGTATTCCATTTACCAACATGAGGAAGAATCCTTTCAGCTAATTACCCCCTCAAACAGCATTTTACTAAACTGTGGCTGATTGACCTCCACTTGTCTGCAAAGGTTTGAAAAACCAACACCACTTGGTAGAGTCAGCTGCATGACCTCAATGATGTTTTCAGATGTCTACAGAAATAGTTAGAATTTTTTCCCCCATTGGCCCTCAATAAACTGCTTTTTCAACGGTTGGTCAGTGGCAAAATAAGTTAGAAAGGCTAGTCTAGAGGATCCAATGATAAATACCCATTATAGTCATGTGGTGTAGGCTGCCTAGGGTGTTGGGGTCATATAGTGGAGCTTAGGAACACTATTTTAAAATAATGGCAGGAAAGAGGTACATGGGCACTTAAATAATGGAATTTGTTGAGCCTTGTGATGTGTAAATTTTGGTAATAGGTCCACTTATATGCCCTTGCACCCCAGGCTGATACATACATGCAATATATATATATATATATAATAGACCGCCTAATAATAGTCAGCAATCCATTCCTCCACTCCCCAAACCCTGGAATGTGGGTGGGCATACATCACGCAAAATAAATGCAGGACCAGAGACTACATCATCTGGACCATGGTGCTTTTCTGTTTTAGTTCATCCCCTACCAAACAATTCTTCACTATCTGGGAAAGTGATGATAATTTTAATTATTTTATCACCGCCTAAATTCGATCAGAGTGAGATCCAAATATGCATCCCTGGCAAGCAGCGGGGAATCAAGCATCGAGGTTTCCAACTTTCCAACAGTGAAAAGCCTTTAATTTGAATCATATTTCATTTAATTGTTCCTGAAGCAAAGTGTAATACAAAATAAAAGCATGACTTCTACGTTTTCTGATCAGCCTCCTGTTATACTGGGAGCTAAAACAGTGTATTCCCAGCAAAGCCAGTGATGTCAATGCCATTGCAAAAAAATCTGGGGTGACATTATAGTGCCCCAATTATGGATTCCAACATTCACATTGCAACTATCTATTTCATATCTATCTATCAATCCATTCCATATCTATCTATCTATCTATCTATCAATCCATTCCATATCTATCTATCTATCTATCTATCTATCTATCTATCTATCTATCTATCTATCCCCTATCTATCTATCTATCTATCTATC
>NC_092858.1:168157075-168198352 GCF_032062135.1 Pyxicephalus adspersus
CTATCTATCTATCTATCTATCTATCTCATATCTATCTATCCTTCTCTATATTTCCATCATATAAAAGAAGCCATATCGTTCACATTATGATATACACCAGATTCACTCTGCAATCATTACACAGAAAACAAAACATATCAATTTCACAAAACTGTGCAAACGAATAAAACTAAAAATATTTGCTTTTTTCCTAATCTAGGGATAGAACCTGTCCTCGGAGGTTTAATTGCATGAGAAAATCAAATCATTAATTTCCATCAGCCCTGTGGTTCTATGAAATATTCATACCGAACTCCCCATTGTATATATCAATAGAGAATGTGTAACCTGCAAATTACATATCAATACTTATCATATATATACATGTTTCAGTTACCGTTTTTAGTTTTTTTACAGGTTGTACTATTAGCAGTAAACTATACAGAAAGATTCTACTGTAGCAAATGTTTTATAGTAAATCACTGGGACTCCCCCCTGTCCTCACTTGCCATAAGAAATGATTTAATGACAGCGCAAAGGGCAATGATAGACAGGGAGCCGTAACAACCAATTATAATCCAACTTTTATCAGCATAATTATTATTATTATTATTATCAATAATAAACAGTATTTATATAGTGCCAACATAATATGTAGCACTGTACAATAAACAGGGGTTGTAAATGACTGACAGATACAGACAGTGACACAGGAGAAGGTAAGGATCCTGCACAGAAGAGCTTACAATCTAAGAGGCGTAATGTTCCCATACACTGGAAGCTGGAAAACTGTGCAATGCCAGAGCAGCTTAGGGGATAACAGTGGGGGGTAAAAAACCCTTTGAGGTTTAAAATGTCTTGTTAATAGAAGTATTGGGACATGTCTATATAATCAATCTATTACTGTTCAATTTTCCATGGTGCATTTGTGTTGCATACGCTCAGCGGCCAAGCCACAGATCCTGATTGGTCTGATCGGCAAACAGTTCCGTGGGGGACTTACTAACCATTCTCAAAGAGACCAACACAAGTTTAGCCTTTAAAGAGTTACAGAATGCAAATATTAAATTCTGCTCATCCTATTGACTAAATAAAAGTGCACAGACCTATATTGTCCAATCAAAAATCCTCTTTTAATACATACATACAAGTGCAATAATTAGATTGCTATGGTTTATTGCACTTTCTATTAACTCTTCTTCTGCTTCTTTGCACTGAATAAGCCTGGCTTCATGAAATCCAAAATCCTACAAAGATATTATTGCAATTCAACAACCTGTTATACAGCAAAAACTTTTTATTGTAAATTTAGATATATTTGCATATAGTTTTATATAACTACAACTAATTGCAGGTAAAGAAAAGATACCCAGGTGAGTATTGGATACATTCTAGCCCCTGCTATGTATTGTGCGAACAATTAGCAATAGTTTGTAATACCTGCAGATTGACAACCTTCCATGTATCTGTGCTCTGCTGCTTAGTAACAGTTTCTAAAGAGACTGCAGAAAATAATTGCAGTATATGGGAAAAGTGAGCACCTACCTCGCTCATGGTTGCTTAGAGATGACAGTCCTTGGGTCTCCTTTTTACACTGAGGGACTGGCAGACAGAGCTGTAATGTGCAAAGCTTTTTTTCTTTTCTCTTAAAAGAGGGTACCCTGGAGCATCACCAAAGCCACAAGCCAATCAGAAGGCTGCAGCTGCAAAGAGACTCAGCATCAGTTCTATTGGATTCAAGAGTCAAAGGGGCCACCTAGTGGCCATAAAGAATATTGCAAGCTCAGGCTGAATGTTTGTTGCAGGGCAGATTCTGTTCTTGGAAATCATTTAAGGGTCTGACACAGAGCAAATTACCTGGGTGAGAAGCCATGGGATGAGAGGGAATATTTAATAATTTCCTGGATCATAAATGCAATTCAGATTTAGATATCATGCTATCCAATCTGTGCTTGAATAATAACTCTTTGCATCTTGAACCTTCATGATGCTAGAATGGACTATTGGAGGCACCTTCTAGCACCATGATCACAAGGCACAAGAAGCAATATATATATGTATGGCTTATCCATCCTACCACTCCTCCTCTGCTGCATCTCTTTGTAGTTCTCCTCATTGACTTCCATTTCACCTTAGAATCAAATTCAAGCTTTGCTTTTAAATCTTTCCACAGTTCTTGTTCCCCTTACCCCTCTGACTCCTAGCAACTCTCTTCACTCCTCCAATGAACAACTGACTTCTTCACTCATAACCTCATCACACGGCTCAAAGACTTTTCTAGAGCTGCCCCGATTCTCTGGAATGGTCTTCCTCGTCCTATTCAGCTTGTGCCTACTTTTTACACACTTAAAAGAGCGCTTAAAACCCTTTTTCCAAACTTGCCTACCCATCTTCTGTCTTTTGAAATTGTCACTACTTCCTACCACTATATATCTGCCCTCCTATTGTGTGATACTTCCCCGACCTCCTAGATTGTAAGCTCCTCGGGGCAGGGTCCTCTCCTCCTCCTATGTCACTGTCTGTATCTGTCCGTCATTTGCAACCCCTATTTAATGTACAGCGCTGCGTAATATGTTGGCGCTATATAAATCCTGTTTATTAATAATATTAAAAATAATAAAATATGTATATGCAATATGTATACAATGTGATTCATATCACACAGCCAGTGTGGATTTCCCCAAAACACAGCCATGTTTTCTGAACTGTAGAGAGCCTTATGACTCCTTTCAGCATTTCCTGCACCTCTTACTCTTCTCTTGATGAATGAAGCCACAAATGTCCAGAGGTGTCCAGGACAGTGGAACAAAAAAAAAGAAAGCACTGATACATAAGCAGGGGTGTAGTGGGGCGGGAATGGGTGGGAATGACGTGCCCTCACTTTTTTCATGAATAGGCATGCGTGCCCACTATTATTTTGCAAGTTCTTGAGTAACTCAAGTAAGAGTTCTTTGATGCTCTGCGGTTCTGGCCGGTCTGCCAAACCCCCCCAGAGCTACGGACCCCATCTCCCATATATAATTGCAGTCCCAGGGCTGTGGGCAGGTTGTTTCTCTGAACACAAGCTCAGACCTGCAATGGGAGAGTGGGCAGGTTCTGGTATATTTTCGTCACTCTTCCCCTTTGAGTGACACATAGGCAGGTGTAGGACGTAGTAGTAGTAGGTGTAGTAGGACGGGCACGTTTACATAAAAATGATGCGCATGCGCACTCCCCATGGATAGTGCTGTGCCCCCTCTGAACCAGAACAAGCATGCAGAAAGTGAAGCCATCACGCCAGCTCTGCATATTGTTCACGGGCAGTAGCTTCAGAGTACATTAGCATGAGCGCCAGGAAACTAGAGTTTTCAGAGCAGTTATTAATGGCAGCATTGTTACCTTAGAATAGGGTGACAATTCAATAAAAAGGTGGTTTGGCTACAATATATATATATATATATATATATATATATATATATAGTATATGTGATAAATAGAGTATAAGCAAATTTTCAATTCAAGGTCCCCACCTTTCCTTTAATCATTGTAGAGCGAGCAGCTTGTTCAGCACTCTCTGATGATGCTCTGTACGGCAGGCTCTGTTTTCATTTCTAAATTGAGCCATGCTCCTGGCACAATGGATTTTCTCGAGAGCGGATTTGATGCATGGGAAATGGTTCCAGCTTTTTGGCTGCTCTCACCCTCTATATCAAAGTGTGCTTCATGAGTCAGAGCCAGAAGAATCATTCGAGGGATTGCATTGTTTCAACATTTTTTTTTTTACTCCTACTTTCTATAATGAAGTCTTGTTCTGCCGTTTCCAAATGCAGAGACATAACTCATTTCCAAAAGATGCTTTATTGTGACTGATTCAATAATGTAAAGAACAACGTGAAAAGAATACACCTAACACATAACAACCAATCAAACTGGATCACTTCTGCCTTTTTATAACAGGCCATGTCCACACGGATGATTTTGGGTTACATAACTTTTTATGAAATTTTTAAGAAAGACATTGTTGTTCAAGCAGTTTATAAGCCAAACCCCCAACTACCCCAGTATTTGTTTTTATTTTCATTTAAATAGTTGGAGGGTCAGTCCCAAAACTGGAATGTTAGCTGTTCAGTGGGCTAAATGACTCACTAGGGTGAAGATGACAACATACATATCATGCTGAATTCTCCATTAAACAGCTGGGTCCACTTATTATGACCACAGCCAGATAGGCAGAGTTGGGAACACTGCTGAAAAAGAAGCCATTGGGTGATTCAAACCATCAGCTGGAAAGATTTTTTATTATAAGGGATTTTATCACATCCCTAGAATCCATCTGACTTTGACTTTCCCTGGTTCCTACCTGCCCTACAACACTGCGATAATAGATTAAAGATAGCTAATCCTAGAGAGTAATTGGAAGAAAAATGTTGCCTTATAATAATGCATAAAAATGTCTTTTTTTGCCTTGATACCCTTAGACAAGTGCATACTGTGCCCTATAATGAATCTGACCCTGCCCACTGATATCTACCCAACATTGACATATCAGTTTGTTCACATTGACATTTTAAAACAACATAATTGTAATACAATATTCTGTGAAATATACACTGATCTTCTCCCCTTCTCATCTCCCTATGTGTATTTAGCAGCTGTCCTTTGTGGTTCCGTTAGCCCGGTGTTTTGTATTAAAAGCTTGCAGCTGAAAAGTAGGAAGATTTGGCTTTTTTCAAGGTCAACCGCATTTAGTTGCCTCTTCTCTAAAATATTAAAGCAGAGCTGGATTTAAAGTTTCACCATCTGAAATGTTAATGTTGTTATAAACTTTCATGTAGATGGTATTACATGATACTCAAGATGAGTGTTACTCAAGCGAGTGCAGTTCTGTGTTGACACTGCCACTTAGAGCAAATTGTCATTAATAATATAAGAACTCCTATCGGTATCTTCGTCCTTATCTAGTCTTTGGGTAAACGGTAAATAAGGTGACTTACCATTTAGGCTTGTCCTTTAGGAGTGGTTACCGGTGAGGAAATTGGTAGGGGGAGCCAAAACTAAAGCTCTAAGTCAATGGATTGGAATACGTTAGCTCCAATGCTCACTCCCTCTCTTTAAACAATCCACATACCCAACTATAAACCTTGCACCAGCTGAAGATCTGTATCTGACAATCTGGAATTTCTGTGGTCCCCTTCTAAGCCAGTATGGATGAATGGCACTGTAAATGTATAACTTCTCCCCATGAGCTATACCAAAGATGCCCTTAACTCTGGATCTGGAATTGCTTTGGTTCCCTTCCAAGCCAGTATGGATTAGTGGTACTGTATGGCTTCTCCCAATGAGCTATAATGAAGAAACCCTCTAATGGTTACTAGAGAGAAAATTGGTAGGTGCAGCCAAAAATAAATGTCAGAGGATAGCAATATGTTAGCTTATTCCAATACTCACTCCTTCTCCACATACCCAACTATAAACCTTGGACAAGCTGACGATCTGTATCTTACAATTGCTGTGGCCCCCTTCCAAGCCAGTATGGATAAGTGACACTGTAAATGTATGGCTTGTCCCCATGAGCTATACCAAAGAAGCCCTCAACTCACAAGCCTGCAAGGATATGGCTTCTTCTTCTAGTCTTGGTTTTCTCCACCACCACTATTAATTCCCGCCATTCACTGATCTGAGGTCTGTAGTGGTCATTATAGCTAGATTTGTTAGGAATAATATTGGTAAAAGTGTTTTATTTATATTAGATTTTCTTTCTTTTTTCTTCTAGACATTATTCTATAGATTGGCAATAGAAAACGATACACAGCTAGCTCTCTGAAACCTCCAGAGGATGGGCAAGTTCTATCCAAACATAGCATTTCTGCAGCATGTTTACCTATTAAGATCATTTTCCTACTTTTGCATCACCAAGAACCTCAATTACTGCATAATATTATTGAGCCGATGACTTGAATGATGAAGCTGAGTTATAGTCTGCATTTGCAAAGCATTTTCCAGCAAAACACTCCATACGTCTTGGAGGCTTCCAGTTTTCAGTTAATATTATTAGTTTCTCATAGTAAGCCAGCTCCTAAATCAGATAAACGCAAGGTAAGGAATTCTGCCCTATACAAGGGCCTAGTTTAAGATTGGGAAGAGACTAATATTGATTTTTTTAATTTATGAACTCTTTTGCATTGAGGAGCCATTCAGGGGTTGGGTTGCTGTAGATTAAGTTATAACTTCCTCTCCATTTGGCTGTAATGCTGCCAGGTAGTCAATAGTTCCACACTTTCTAGTCCTCAAGAATGTATAAGTTGAGGCTCAGCACTTTGGAGAGCTTTTAAAAGGGGATGCACACTAAGTCTACTGTAGTAATTTGTTTTACCTATTGCATCGGCACTGCCTACCAAACCAGGTTTAAAAATACCTTATGGTTGTGGTGCTCCATTTCTTCTGATGGGAGCAGCCTTTCACATCAAGTGTACAAATCAGAGCAAGCTTGGCTTCAGATTGGCCAGATTGTGTCCAGTTTATTATTATTATTATTATTATTAATAATAAACAGGATTTATATAGCGCCAACATATTACGCATCGCTGTACATTAAATAGGGGTTGCAAATGACAGATGAATGCAGACAGTGATAGAGGAGGGGAAGGCCCTGCCCGGAAGAGCTTACAATCCAGGAGGTGAGGGAATTTACACACAATAGAATGGGAAATATGTATTGGTGGGAAGTAGTGACGGTTTCAGAAGTCAGAAGATGGGTAGGGAAGTTTGAAAAAATAGGTTTTAAGTGATCTTTTAAATGAGCAGAAAGTAGGAGCAAGCCGAGAGTCGGGGCAGCTCTAGAGAAGTCTTGTATCCGTGCTTGTGATGAGGTTATAAGTGAGGAAGTCATTAGTAGGTCATTGGAGGAGCGAGAGTTGGGGAAGTATTTTTTTTAGCAGGTCAGAAATGTAAGTGGGACAATAACTGTGGAGGGATTTGAAGGCAAAGCACAGGAGATGAATTTGATTCTAAGGTGAAAAGGAAGCCAATGGAGAGAACTACAAAGAGATGCAGCGGAAGAGGAGCGGAGGGAAGGATGGATGAGTCTGGCTGCAGGCTTCATGATAGATTGTAGAGGTGAGAGTCGGGTTAGTGGAATACCAGAGAGGAGGAGGTTACAGTAGTCCAGACGAGAGATGATAGGAGCATGTACAAGGAGTTTGGTGGTCTCAGGGGACAGGTAGGGGCAGATTTGGAGATGTTGCGTAGATGAAAGTGACAGGACCTGGAAATGTTTGATATCATAGACATGGGCAACTTTCTGGATAGCCAGAGGTTTATTGCAAATTCTATTGCTAGGGTAGGGCAGTTCCAATACTGTTGCTAGGGTTTAGGTTTAAGTGAATCTGAACTTTCTGCACGACACAGCAGCAGGTTGAACTTAACAGACCTAAACAGCAGTATAACATTCTGTTCTGCATTGCTTGGGGTAATCTTAATTCTTGTATATGAAGCTTTCATACGAATAATGTGTTAAATACTGAATTCCGTTATCAATAATAAAAGATATTGATACAATTAAATAAGTCTAGAGAACGCAAAAATTAACAGTGCAGGATCAAGTAGATAAAAGATATCAAGAGGAACCTAATACATACGTCCTTGAGAAAGGAAAATAAAAGGGTGGGCATTATTGACACCTGGAGCTAACAGGGTTGGGATTGCAGGTATTAAGGGTAGTTTTCATATATTTAAAATTGTTTGGCGTTCTTTATCTTTTGTCACTACGTTAGCCTGAGGAAGGCACCTTGTGTGGCCTGAAATGTTGGCTTTTAAAATATCTTGTGCTTTCACAATAAAGCAAGAATCCTGTACTTTGGTGCCTTAGTCTTCTGCTTTCATTAGGTCCATTCAATATAAATGCAAATAAGGTTCAAGAAGACTATATTTTCAATACAAATGCAAAATCAGTTTTGTGGGGGCATTACCTCAGACTAGCAAGAAGAAAGTTCCAGTGTAATGCTAGAAAGTATTATTTCACTAATAGTAAAGTGTGTGCTTGGCACAGATGTCTAAAAATAGGCAAACTAAGTGGACTACTTGGTCAGTTAGTCTTCTATGTTTCAAATGTTTCGGAACTATGCTCACCTACACTCCATCAATGTGACAACTCAGAGCTCCCTCAATGGCACTAACATTGTCTACCTGGTTGTTTCTATGTTTGGCATCTTCTGCCATCTTAATTGGCTGGCCAGGGATGGCATAACTCTTTTGTGTAGGTCCATTCATCATTGCAGCTGGAAATGGAAGGGTTTGCCTACTAAGCTGTCCATGCACAGCTCCTCAGTTTTTACAAGAAAAAGACAAAAAAGCATGCAAAACCAGGAATTAGGTACTTTGCTTAGCAAAGTAATTTAATTATTTGAAAGGGATATTTCACTTGGTTTGGTGAACGAGGTGAAGCTTTGATGACTTTAATAATACAATCATGTGCAAGAAAAAATTCAATTTTTTTAAAATTTCCTTGCACATGATTTAATAAGTTTTCCAAACGAAATTATCCTCTACTCCATGCAGATAGTGCCCTGGCTGAGAATTGTAATTGGGACCCAGTGCCAGGGTTATGTAGGTGAAGAGTCTTAATTCATTTAGTAAATCCCCATAGTATTTCTCTATAGTTCCATGGTTAATGAAGGGCTTGATTAGGAGTTTGGTGTGTTAATCAATCTTTTTGTTAGTGCATGATTAAGTGTTTTACCCTGTTCACACCTGAGTAATGTAATAAGACATTATATTGCAACAATAAGACAGCCCATCCATTCAAACTGGACCAACAAATAAGTGTGATCGCCTCCTTTCTCCAATAAAGTGGATTATGGTACAATGAAACACATCTTGGTAGGGGTTCCATCCAATGTGATTGCACGCATAAACACCAACGCACGGTGTTATAATACAAGGCAATGATGGAAAACCACCCTAAAGAGGAACTAAACTGAAAAGTGTGTAAAAAAATTACACTTACCTTCAATCTTGCAGGGCAGTCCAATCCATTGGGGGGTGTCCTGCATCGGGTCCTTCATCTTCCCGGCATCTGTCCAGGAGCACTCCGGGTGCTGCCATCTTCTCTTCTTCTTTCTGGTTCATCATCCTACGTCACCCGACCCAGACGCGGAATCTGGTGACGTATGGGGGAAAAAAAACTTTCTGATCTCATTGCACATGCGTGAGATCTGAAAGTTGTTTTCTTTGCGTGAAATGGCTCCTTATGCGCAGAAGGAGCACCAAAGAGCCTCCCGGGAAGTGTGACGTAGGTATCCCAGGAGGCTTTGCGTTCCCATTCATTCTTGATAGCCTAGGGGGTGGTGCCGCACCCTTTTTTGCACAAAAAAAAAAACAGCAGAATTTTTACCTTAGTTAGACAACCCTTTTATGGGAAGTGAAATTTCCGAGTACGCTTTACGGTGTATTTTTTGTTTAGATAGTTTTGGTACAAGAAAGCCCAACATCAAGAATTACAGTACTGGGCTTGCTGGGATTAAAGACTAACATACTCCAAGTGAAAATCCCTTCAATTACATCGTGTACTCAGTGGGTGGCTACAGATCCAGTTTTTAATGTGTTTTTCTGATGATATGTTTGCTTGGAATTCTAAAATTCCATAGAGCTTTATCTGTAGATATCTCTAAGGTCAGTCTCACATTTTCCACTGACATAATACTACCTTTATATTCCTCACAAGAAACCATTTAATGTATTCAGTGCAGGGTCCCCCAGAGACCTCTCTGAATATCATAGTCTACAAACATACCCAGGATAAAGAAAAAAAGGGCATTCAATCTGCAAGGTCACGTCAACTGGTGTGTGCACTCAACTCTTCCTTTTCCGTTCTTGCAGGTCTAGAATAGGATTTTTTTTTTTTTTTATGGCCGGGATTTAACAGATAAAAGTCTCCCATCATTTATTATTTTATGACATTGATTAATATTAGATGCTGTGTTCTTAAGTCAAAATAAAAACAAGCTGGCTCCTCAGAATGAAAATGTATTGTGAGGTCATATTTTAGTCTATTACTGGAAAATTCTGGAGTTAGCAGTTTAACGAGCGCTCACAACTCTATTGTTACTGCAAGATGTATATTATGTTGTTATATGATAGTACTTGGCCAATTCACCACAAGATACGGGGAGAGCTGGTGAAGGTGTCGTCATTTATAGGCAAATTATGGATGTGGTCACAATTGGAGCTGCTAACATTGATTTTATGCAACAGTGTTCAATCAAAACTCCAGGCAAATAATTAAATATACAAATAAAATACATAAGTGAGGGACTGTATTACATACCAAAGGTTCTGTGTTTCTGTCCATTCAGACCTGGAATATACACAGTGTAACCTTGTCCAGGACTGGACTGCTGGATAATCTGTTGTTAAAGAACAACTATAGTTCTGCATTTAAAAATGCAAGCTCCCCTTCACATTTGTGGGAATTCGAGTCATTCCGGCCTGGCCAATCAAGGTGGGTAAAGGTCTGACACCCAGAAAAAAACAGGTGGCACCCAGAACAGAGCAAGGACAGGTGACTATAAATAAAAAATTGCGTTCAGACAAGTACATTTATTTTATTGTTTGTACGTAAATCCAGCAGGTCTTAACTCTTCTGTAGCCTTTGCCTGGATAGCGAAAAGAAAAGCAGCACACAGATGCTATACAGCAGGGTTGTCAAACTCTGTGCCGAGGGCCAAATTCGGCCCCTAAAAAGATTTTTTTTGGCCCCCAAAGGAATTCTAAATATGAATTGCAGCTGGCACACCGCTGCATTGAAATAGCGCCACTACTACAATTCCTGGCGTCACTCACGACTATAGACCAGCGGCCTTTCTGCCTATGCGTCGCCCCGAATTGGACTGTTTTATAGAAGCAGGGAATTGTAGTAGCGGTGCTATTTCTCTATTATAAGCTCGTTCCAGATTGAATGCTAGGCCAAACCTCTTTGTTTTTATATGAAAATGTTTTATATCTAATGAGAAGGGAAAACGACCTAAATTTTTCAATAAACTTCAAGTTTGGCCCATGACTTTGTCTAAGTTTTAAATTTTGGCCCTCTGTGTATTTGAGTTTGACACCCCTGCTATACAGTGACACTGATTGAATGTCCGAATATTATGTAACAGGGTTTTGTTTTTTTAAAGCCTTGGGACAATGGTACAGTGCTGTATATTCACCTGGGATACCTTGACTGTGGCAAAACATATGCAGACTTGCATTCCCCCACTATAACCCCCCTACCACTTTTTGATACCAACTTACCACTTTCACAATGAAACCCCAAATAAACACACCATCATATGTTGGTTAAATGGCCTGTAGGCCTTTTACTATAACAAAATATTAACTATTAACTTTATTAAAATAAATAACAAATATAAATATCCATATATATATGGAAATATAAATATCAATATAATCAAGTGTCAATAATTATTAGCCCCATAATAACAATAAATTACCGGAAATAAACCTTAAATTACCATTAAATAACAATTAAAACATAACAATATATCATAAACAACACTGACTCCCCAACTTCAGCTCTACTGGTTGCTGGTCCATGAAGGCCACCACATTACACCTTTTTGGGTCTGCACCTTAACCATAATTGCTACCAGCCATCCATTCTCCCAGCTCAGGCACGCTATATACACCTTCCAAATTTGTGCAGACCCCCCAACAACTTCCACTGAACACCATTAACCAAAAAACAGGAACTCCATACCATAGATGGGTTCCTATTTCATAACCATAGTTACCCAACCAGCACACTCCCCTCGAGGACCTCTAACCAAAACAACCTCATAATTCCACATGCTAACCTTACCAACCACTCAAGAGGGAAAAACTTTCCCTGTACGCTCTCCCTTCAGAAATGACCACCACACTTCCTCTTCCTGAGCTTTTAAACTCTTCTGACCCCTTCTATACCTCCACCTCCTTAACTCCACCTTGCTCACTTCCGACCAAAATTTTTTACCCTATGCTGTCTGTTCCCTGTCTGCCTCTATGCCCCTTCCTCCTTCCTTACTTTCTAAACAGGATGCTGTTCCTCGAAGTTATAATAGTATGGCAAATGTTTTAGAGCAAAAAAAAAAGTACCTAATTTCACTGTAAGGCTTCTACAGATATTAGGGGATGAGCCTGGTGACCGTTGTAAGACCTTCACATCCAGCTTTATCCTACTTCTACAAAATTTACCACCTCTCCTTATTCTGCCCACCAGCATCCATCCTGCAGCTATATAACCCTGCCGTCTATATTTATTATGGTTTTCATTCTTTTTTTTCCTTGCACGACCACCTTATCCTACATCCACATAGCATGACCTCCCACCTTAATCCTGCCCAAGTTCTCTGCCCATTTATCTTTACCCTTTCTCTATAAAACCTGTTCGCCTACCTGATAGACAGGTAAAGCCCCTTTTTCTTGGCTTCTGAAACTCACACTGTTTTTCTTGGGGGACAAGATTAGTCAAGCCAAGGCATTCAGTCTAAAGAGCTTTTACATTAGATCATATTAACCAAATTTTTGCCTCTACAAATGTAAATATTGCTTTTTTATAGGCTTGTGTTCGAATGCAAATAATATTTGATGCAAACAATTGAGGATGCTGCTGAAGCCCACACTTAATGGCACCTTTTGGTCCACCTGTCACAGCCCACCTGGATCAATACTTACCCTGAGTCTTCAACCAGCAATGTATAATCCACTTAAAGTCTAATATTCAAAAATCATCATGCCGAATCTTCTTATTTGTTTATTCACGCCAAGGTCTGAATTCTTTTCCATGGAAGTGCCATGAATATGGCAGCCACTAGAGTCCATGACAGGTGCAGTTGAACTTTAAAATGCATGCCTACCCAAGAAACAGTGCAAGGAACAAAACCATGGGTGCAATACCCATAGAATGCCCTTTATCAAAGTCATAGTCAAGTGCGTACTGACTGCTTGGGTACAGCAATTTAAATTTGCCCTTTTCTCAGTTTGAAATCTTTAAAAGTTGAAGCAAGTACTATCTGTCCTGATAGAAAAAGAAAAGGAAGGAGTGACAGTAGTAAGATGTATGTAAGGAAACGAAAATAGAATTTCCTCACGGATAGCTCTGAAAATGTGAGGAAGTGCAGTCAGTGTGCTGAGAAGTGGCTAAGTGGTTGAGAGATATAAATACAATAAAATGACCTTCAATAAAGACAGCATGAACGCTTTTACTCCTTAAAAAGGTTTTCTATTGACAGGCAACCTATAGTTCATTTTTTTTATGCTGTGAAGTCTTAATCTTCTCTAGTGTGTTTAAATTGTAACTTCAGTTTTGCTGAAAAATACACAATTCCCTTTAGGTAAATAAACGGTAAAAGGAAAAAGTAATAGATTGTAAGCTCTTCTGGGTAGGTTCCTCCCCTTAACATGTGCTCTGCCTTAACACAAATAGGCCAGGATACAAGAATAAGAAATGTTACATTGAGTACATGAGCCGTGCATGGAAGCATAATCTGTTGATTGTATGTGTGTTAGAGCTGAGTGCAAAAAGTGTGTTTTGGCTTTTCCGAGGATTTATCAAACACGTTGAGCTGTGCAAGCCAGGACTGAATGAATCTCCCAGGCTTCTGTGCCGGAGTAACGTCAACCCAGCCCGACGGATAAAAATAGTGGAAGACCCGACTCCACTAACAGCAGAAGAAGAAGGTGGCAGGGCCTTATAATAATAATATAAGGAACTTAAAATATAAGTACAAAGGGCCTGATTTACTAAAGCTCTCTAAGACTGGAGTGGATACACTTTCATCAGTGAGCGATCCAGAAAATCTGTAATGAATCTGGTCCAGGGTTAAAAACATTTAACAAATATTAAATTACTTTTAGGAAATCCAGTTCAGGTTTGCTGGATCACCCAGCTTCACTGATGAACGTGTATTCTCTCCAGCCTTGGAGAGCTTTAATAAATCCGACCCAAAGTATCTAAATTAGGCATATTTTAATTTATTGTAAAATATATTGAATGCATATGCTTGGATCATCATAACATTTATTTATCACTTCTAAGTGTAAATGAGGATACGATTTTCTTCATTATATCCTGTATATTTTCAGTAGATAAGCATATGCCTAGCACTTGGATGAAGGGAAGGAACACTATACAGTGGAATGGTAAGCTCTGTAAAATATGATAGCGGTCAAAGAGTAACGGTATGTGACACTGGAGGGATCAAATGCAGGGAACAAGGTAAACTGATTACAAGAGGTTATGGGAGAATATCAATGCCGCTTGTTTCACATTGTCACCACTCTCTATATACCAACTTATTGACTATTCATGCACATGCCTTATCCATGTGTCTATCATTCATTTATTTCTGAACCGTCTATCTATCATAGTGGCGGATGACTTTAATCTAACACTAGATTCTTTATATTTTGATGCAGAAAATATCATTTTTTAAATCAAACATTTATAAGGAGAATATTAAAAATTCACCTAATAGAACAACTGATCTACAAACTATAGGCAGATTCATAGATCATTCCAGAGAAAGGAAAAATAATTCAAATTTAGAGAAGGGAAATTAACTCTTGATTTCTAATGTACAGAACATCCCTGAGTGTGTGAGTTTTCCTTAGAATAATATGTATTATATTCCACTGTTCACTAGCAATACTTGTGCAGCCAAAATTATTGAGACAGGTAATAAAATTATTAATATTACTGTTTATTATTATTACTTGTAATATCCATTTAGCATAGAAAGGTCCCTTTAAGGTGTAAGGGGTTAAAGTTAGTGTATGTTGGATGATTCAAGATTTTTTTTCCACAGGAGCAATGGTTGGCTACTTTCTGTCCCAGGAGAGAAACCGGGTCTTTGTTTGAAAGATTCGACCTCAGAGAGGGGAAGCCTAAGGAGAAGGGTCCCAGAAAATAGAGTTTTCAGGACAAGATCCCATTGGTGCCGATTTTGGGACTGTTGCTTTAATGGGGAGACCCACTCCAGAGAGAAGCTTCTTGTTCTATCTGCCAAGGATTAGGAGTTCAGCAAAGCAATCTAGAGGTCAACTGTTGGTTGATTGTTTTTTACCAGTATTGGATGCCAACTGGTGCATGACACTCTCCTACCCTAACCTCACTCCTATGTGTAAATGAGATAAATTCCCCTAAACTAAGATGTACAAGCCTCTGTGATTTCTTATGCCCAATAAAAAGGAAAGCCCAAGGAAGAAATTCAGCCGCCCCTCGAGGACAGGAGCTACATACCTATTACATATATGTACGCCTAGGATTATTCATTCTTATAAGCCACCCTACCTAAATTTTGCCTTTCCCATTTTAGCTTAGTCACATCCCAGGTTTTATGGCAGAACCCAGGTTATGCTCTCATTAAAAGTTTCTACGTATAGTCGGCCATTTGACAGCAGAAAGGTCGGGAACCCTGTGAAGTGTTTGTATCTGATGCTTGACTAAGGAGATTTACCCTCATAGACCCAAACTTTTAAGATTTTACTTAGGCAAGGTTCAAGCCTGTAGACAGATTGAGGGCCCTGGGCCCTATAAAAAAGGTAGCAGCTACTGGAAGTGATACCAGTCTACAATGGTTAGTCAGAACCAAAAGCTCTCTTGCAACCAATCTAGAAATATACAGGGAGTATAAAAATAGGGTTAAAACGGAAATACTCCCTTAGAAGTTTTTCCAACTATTTCCTAAAGCTCTACATCTCGGAGGAATTCATCACACTAAATAGCTGGACTCCCTGGAGGAAAATACGAAAACACATTAGGCCCATTTATAAAACTATACGCCATCACGCCTAAACATATGGTAGACCAGATTTTGAAACCTGTTCAAGGTATTGACGTATGAAGCATTAAAAAGGGAAAGCATATTCTTTTGTGCCGGTTTTCAAAGTCTGGCTGGCAACAATTATAGACCCACATTACCCTAGATCAAAAAGGCAGGCTAATTATATTCCTTGCAGTACTTTTTTTATGAGCACAGTAATAGAATTTTTAAGAACTGTATAGACTTTAGCAGTGAGATATGTTACCTGGCTCTATAAAGACATTTCATTTTATTTTCTTATAATTTTCTTACAAATTGCCAGTCCTGAAATATTAGCCTAAAAGTTTCAGGAAAAAAACAAAATCAGTCTGCTAAATGCTCTTAAGGAGATGCACAGAGAGGGAAATTGAATGTAACCAAGCTGTGACCTCTACTTCCTGGTACCGTGGTCAAACCGATGTGATGGACAACTGGTCAAGCGGAAATACACTAGATAGCCAAATGTTTGTGGGTATCTGATTAACATACCTATGCAGTTAGATATCCCATAAGCCTTTTTGAAAAGTTGGCCTCCAAATATTCTCAGGCTAGTTTTGGGTGGGGCCCTCCTATGGCACCAATATAGTTCTGACTCATTGAGGCTGGCATGGACTGAATAAGCCCTCTGGAAGGGTCATTTGACATCTGGTAACAATATGTTAGTAGAAGATCCTTAGTCATAGTTCCTCGTAGTTACCCTTCTTCCCATCAACATCTTCTCCCCAGGTAAGTGACATACCCAGCTCCCACATGCTCCAATGGAAAATGTGGTTCATCAGACCAGAATGCTTTCTTCTTTGGCTCCATGACCAGTGCCCATTTTAGATATTTTTGGCTGTGGACAGAGATCATTATGGGCACACCAGTCTGCAGCTAAACATAGGAAACCCTGCCACCAATCCAAAGGTTGTCCTTTCTTGGACCACTTTTGTCAGATTACCAACCAATGCTCGGTGTTATGGGGGGCGGGGGAGGCTCCACTTTACCTTTAGCAAGCCCCCACTCAGCCTCAGGACACTGGTTGCTTCTCCCAGCAGATGGTTGCTCCCAGGACCTAATGCGCAAGGGTTGGTGTTGGCAGAAGACCAGGGGCCCACAGATAAGCAATACAATTACTACAAGGCAAATCCAGAGTACAAAGCCAAAGTCATACAGGGGCAATCAGTCCACCAGATGAGGTACAGAGGGAGAAGCACAAGTAGATTAGGGGTCAAGGGCAGAGGCCGGTCCAGACTGTGTATAAATGATGGGTCAGGAACAGGCAAAGGTGAGCAACAGTAAATCACATGAGAAACTCTCTAGCACAGATTAGCCCAGCTAAAAGCCACAACAGGCACAGATCAGTGGGAACAGGGGCTAAAAAAGCCCCAACAGCCAATGGCAGCACAGGACTGAAATCAGGAACTAGTCTGCTCATTACTCTCAATACAACTCTAAATCTCCTTCAGCTGCACAGTCCCAGAGTGGGGGATGCAGAGGAATCACACACATCCAAAGGGAAGCCGGGGATCCCACAGGCTGCAGAGCAGAGAACTGACAACTATTTGCTTGATTGTCCTTGCTGCTGCAAGCAAGGGCAAAGCGAATAAGCAGGGCTTGTTGTGCTGTTGCGGCCTACAACAGGGATCTCCGGCCAGATAATTGTTTCCTAACTATATATATATATATATATATATATGTGTGTGTATATATATATATATATATATATAAATTATTCAGTAACATAGGATAGGATAAGGATATTAAAGGATATTAGTTTACATTTTATTTAGGTTTACCTAGTAAAGATGCAACTATCTAATAATGTTTATGCATCTTTAAGAGTCAGTTTTGTTTATAGCTACAGGATATATACATGCAAATAGAAGTTTTCAGTGTATTACAGCAATCTCTCACGTTGCATTGATCAAAGACTTGGAAGAGAACGGGAACAATAACAATGTTCTTTTATGAGCATGGAAGAGACGTTGAATATTTTGAGGATTTTAGAAACAGTTTTATGTTAAGATTTCCTGCTCGTTATCTTGACAAGCGACATTACAATGATATTTTCTTCAAAACTGACCAGTTTTATATTTGTCGGGCAATTCAGCAGTCATGAGGGCTTCCTAGCTGATAGTTCTAAAAAATACATAATTGTAAAGCTGCTTCCTTCAAGCATTCTAGATTGTTGACCTTTTATTGCATTGTGATCCTTCTTGCAGGAGGATGTGGCATGAGATACACGGCACTGGATTTATGATCGTGGCTCCTCTCTGGGTATTTTAATTACTGGAAAATCGTTAATTCAATGTACTAACAATATTTTACTAGAAAAAACAAATGTCATGTTTATGTCAGTGTCTTTTTTATGTTTATAAAAATGAATTTACAATCCAAATAAACGGTTTTATAGATTTTCTACTGAGAACTCATCATGTCTTTCATTGACTTAAAGGGTCAGTCTACCTAAAATTGATGTAGGTGGAAGGAGAGGAAGGTAACCTCAAATCCCAGTGCCTTCTAGCAAAATTTGAACCTGAAGCAAATGGTTTTTAGTGTACCCATAGTTACATTTTCTTAGTGTAAAACAATAGGAAAATTAAAAAAATACACATATGTTGTAGTTAGACAATAGCAATTTTGTTTTTCGGGGTCAATAATTAATACAGCATTAAAGACAAGGGATCAGAACCTCAACCAGACAAGAAGTATTTTTCAAAGAATCAGGTCAGGAATTACATATTCTTCTAGCATATGGCTCCATTTATAATGGAAGGCAGAGTGATGTAGGAGAACTTTCTGCTTTGCTGGAAACAAGTTGCCAGCATCAAAATTGCTGATGTGGCATGGCCCTAACTTTACTATATTGTAGTCAACTATTTTTACCTTGGTTGGTTCATGGGACTCAGGAGCAGGGAGGGTGACTCTTTTTCCTCATGTGTAACAGATATTCTGAGACTGAGTCTTGTAGGAAACGACTTTACCTTTCCCATCAGCTGCATCAATGTACAATAAAGTAGGTGTAAAAAGCACACAAACCAACCTCACCTGTATTTAACAAGTGTTAAAAAAGCCTTCCTATATTGCACCACCGGCTACTGCATGGATACCCTAAGCAGCTGGACTGTTCTGCTTTTAAAGACAAATCTCTCGGAGATTGGATATAAAGACTTTACAAAGAAGGGGTTTCGTTTACCCAGCAAATGTTCTGCAAAAATCTATTTACCTTGTTTTCTCACAAGTTATGATGACTATTGAAAAACAACTACTTAACCTCCCTAGCGGTAACCCCGAGAGAGACTCGGGGTAGAAAAAAGTTGCTACAAGTGGTAACCCCGAGTCACTCTCGGGGTTGGAACACCTATGGAAGGTTAGTAAATAGAGCGCTTACCTGATCCGCCAGGGTCCCGCGCCGTCCAGCCCCGCGACCTCCGTCTTCTTTCTTCTTTCCTGCTTCTGCATCCGATGAGTCACCGGGGGAGTTCCCGGTGACGTTGGTGCGTGTGTACGTCCCGGCTGGGCGGGGAGGGAAATTCAAAATCCATTTGTATTGCATTCAATACAAAATAACTGTATTGAATGCAATACATTAGATTTTTATGTGTAAAAGCAGTCCATTGTTTTCAAGAACATTTATTTTACAGTATATATAATACTATGAGTATAATATGTATTTTTTTTTTTTAATTAAATTTTTTTTTTCAAATCAAATTTTTTTTTTTTAAATATATAGATTTTTTAATTTATTGAATGTATTGCTTTTAAATTATTTTGTGTTTCAAACTTTATTATACTCATACTATTATAATATACTGTAAAATAAATTTTCATGAAAAACAATTTACCACTATTAAACATATAAAACCGGAAAGAAATGAACCGCTAGGGAGGTTAAAGTAGTATACCACAGTAAAACTTTCATTCTATGTCTATGTTATTACACTTTTAAAAAGCCAAAATAAAACAAATTTTTGGTAAGGAAAAAACAAATTTTACCAAAATGTAAAAACATTTTTTACATTATTTCTTTATTTTCTGCATAACTGGGGTGGGTCTGGTGGGGTGTCTTTCTCCTACATACCTTGAGCTAAAAGGTGTTCTTATTCCCAAAAAGTTTGGCGGTGTGATACTTGTCCTGGGACCCCACGAAAGTTGATGTGTCAATTAGTGTTCAGTTGCTCACAGTTCTTTGTTATTATCAGAAAACAACTTACTAAAGTCCTCTACTCAGGCCATTTTATCATTACATTAGAATAAATGTCATTGCAATGACACATAATGATATCCAATCAATAGAAAATAAACTTTCCATTTAATAATAATGATTAATGAGGGGTTTTATGGGGGAAATGTCAAAGGCGCCTCAGTGATTAAAAAACAATTTCTGAAAAGGGAACTATGTTCAATACATAGTATTGGCTGGACATGACAGTTCTCCAATGTTCAGATTAATGGATATCTGAAATTAGAATCCATCATGCAGATCTAATTACTGCTTTGTATATAGTCTAATCACACACAGCATTCAAATAGAACTCTAGATACAGCCGTGCAAATTAAACTGACTCAGGTCATTGAGCCCTTGTCCTCCATAGCTGTTTATTTTATCCCAGAACCAATTTTAAAGATCAGCTGCAAGCTTTTTTATAATATTTTACTAAAAATCTGGCTGCAATATTCACCTTCAATCACTAACTACGGGTCCTGCTTCCCCAGACAGTAGAATTAAAAGACAAAACTGACTAAAGAGCTTTTCCCTTTGTCACTCTCCACCCATTACTCTCAACCTTTCACACTTAAAACTCAAAGCAGTCCTATCACCACATTTCCTACATTACAGTTCACATTCAAAAATCGGGCAACCTCGGGATTTTGGGTGTGCCAGATTTTCGAAAATTCTGGATTTCTGAAAGGTAAACTTATCTCCAAACACAGGCCAGCCTTGCTCTCACAGCAAGACCTAACAGCTGTTTTTGCAGAACAACGCCATCAAAACCCTCGTGGCCAAACAGTGTACTGCAGTTCCTGTATTGAAAATGCGATCTGAAATTTATGCCTAAAAACTAAAGGAAACGGATTATCGTTGGTTGGATTTTCGATTGTCAACTGTATATAAAATAATGGCTAACCCTTTTGTAAAATACAATAATGTGTTTTTTTTTTGGGGGGGGAGGCTGCGGCTACTTACTCCTTTGGAGCATGCCCAATCTTGGCCATGCACAGAAGGGGCTTTCCTTTAATTTTCTTGTTGGGAAAATCTCCTTTCACTTCCCATCCAAAAAGTTAGACAAAATCTCTACAGCTCTGCAACGTGAAGGTCTTAAGCTTCCTATTAAGTGTCCTAGCTTTGGGATTGGATCTCTACCACACAGATAGCAAGAGTCCTTTTCTGGCAATGCCTTTTATACTAAGGCTGCTTTCTAAAGGAAACAAGATATAAAACTTTGCACATGGAATGTTTTTAGATACTTTGAACATTCACAGGCTTAACTATATTATTCCATTCTAAGACTTTACTAAATTTGATGTTATTTTATTCAACTTTATTTAATAGTTCCAATCATCACATCATACCTCTGCAAATTAAAATCACAGCTTAGGAAAATTCATCCATTTATAAATACTTAAATTATTTTACATTTTCAATTAAATTATCACATTTGTTACAACTGAAAAAAGAACATTTGTATAAAAGCAAATACAGTGCATCAGGCCATAACAAATATATGGATATCTATTAATGCAGATGTATAAATGTATAAAAATAGACTTTTTATTTGATACATGACAACATTATTGCACCCATAAAGATTTTATTATTGTACATAAATGACTGGAATGGCGTTGCTTTAATCTTGAACCACGGCAAAGTTAATTGAGCAGCCAATTATTATAAGCTGCTGGCAGACAGAGAAACGGTTGACCTTGTCTTACCTTGAGGGCTGAATAATTCAAATTTAAATGAGAACCTATAGTGTTTTTTATTAATTTATTTACATGGATGTGTAATGCAATCCGCATATTAATAATCAGCATACCATAATATAAGTAATATTTCTGCATATAATCTCATGGTCTATGAATTGTTTCTAACTATATAAATTTGTGGTGGCAACCATACTTTTTCATTTTTTAAACATATTGGTTGGTTTACTGAAGGAATTTATGCTGTTCACTCAGAAGGCTATACACAATAGGGAACCATTCCTATGCAAGGGATGGTCCATTTATCTCAGTAAATAAAATGAAGCTCACATGACATCAACCATCCAATCATGTGCAAAGAAAAATCCTAACTTTTTTAGATTTCTATGCATGTAATTGACCATTTTTCAAGTGAATATTCACCCTATTCACTAAGCTAAGTGCAATATACCTAGCAATGTGATAACTCACCTTGGTACATGAACAGTCTAATTTTTTAAATAAATCAGCCCTATTGTTTATAGCCTTCTACATCGAAATTCAGCACTATTTTTCAAACAACTAGTGCTTCATTTCTCAATATATGCCAATGGCATCCATATCACGACTGTAGCCTGTAGTGGCATGAAGGATGGAGGGATGCACTACTCAGTGCCAAGGGAGACCCAGGTTTCCTAGGATTTTTTTTCTAAGGTTTTTCAATCATTTATTAGCATTGTGTGTGGGTATACCTGTTCCAGTCTTCTTTTGGTAATGACAAGGTCACTTTAAATGACCAGCAAAGATGTTGAGTGAACTTTATTCCATATTAACGAGGGAATCCTTTAAATGTTTTTAAATCAGAAAAAAAATGGAAGCCAAGTAAAAATAATTACATGTAAACGTTACAAGAGTAACTTAATATATGTAACTATATGTAAAAAATGTAAGAATGCTGAAAACACAGCATGGAGAGGAATTGGGGGTTGGAGTAAAATATGGCCAATCATTGAAACAAAGTATATAATGAGTGTTAATAATTAACTGTATTTTCTCAGTTTTTAGACTGGTCTGTTATATGGCTGAATCCAGGGATTGGGCCAGAAAGAGAAAGTGCTTGGTATTGGCTTTATAAACTATAAAAACCTGTGTAAACTCACAGAGTCCGTAACTTCTTCTATTTTGTAATTAAGCCCTGCCTAAGAGCCACATTCTGCCGACCCACTGTCCATTACCTAAAACGAGTACTATAAGTATTGAAAAGTTACCCAAGTTAGCATAAACAGTTCTTTATGAGCTGAATATTTAATGCTTGGTGTTTTAAAATATGAACACATTACTCCTTAAATTGGTGGTCAATAGGAAGAAAGCTTCCTAAACTGGTGGCCAGTGAAAGGAATTTTGTTTCTTGCATTGGCTATCAAAAGGAGGAAGAACGAAAGGAAGAACTTTGGGGATCATTGGGAAGAATGCTCCATACATTGGTGGTCAGTGGAAGTAAGGCTCCTTACATTGGAGGTCAGTGGGAACAATACTCCTTATGTTGGTGATTGATGGCAAGCATGCTCCATACATTGGTGGCCTGCGGGAAGAAGTATCTTTACGTTGGTAATCAGTGGGAAGAATGCTCCATAAATTGGTAGTCAATTGAAACAATGCTCCTTATGTTGGTGATCAGTCGGAAGAATGCTCCATACATTGGTTGTCAATTGGATGAATTCTCTATACATTGGTGGTCCGTACCATTACCATGATCTCAGGGGTAAAAGGCAAAAAATGTTCACTTTTTTTTTTGAAGGAACCCCAGAGCTCCACAAAACCCTGGTTGAGAAAGCCTGCCCTAGGTGGATTTAGATGACAATTAGAAACAAACAGTAACAATATTTTCCCACTCTATTCAATGCTTGATTTTACCACTAAAATGTTTATTATTTCTTTGCCTTTTTTAGCATTCCAGTATCAGCCACTCGTTTGGATTCAGTCTGTTTATTGAGTTCAGCCTGGAGCTGCAATTTTATCCCTTTGAATGACTTCATACATGTGTAACATGTCTGGTTTTCTTTAAATGATCACGGATCTTGTCCAGTCCATTAACCTGCATGGAACAAAAAGGAACAAAAAACAGATTTTAGTGGATGTAACATACTTTTCCTTCCGCTATAATATATCGGTCATTTCCTTGCATCTGCGGCACTGTCTGTTGCGGTTGTAATTAGAGCTTCTCTTGGAAGCTGCACTTGTTTATTTTGGATACAAAGACAGAAGACGATCATCCAAAAAATGAGAGTTATTGTTTAATCTCTCTGCTTTGGCATATACTAAACCCGCTGTGTGCTGAAGGATTCTCCTAAAATTAGAGCAGCACAGCTTATGACAAAGGGAGAAATTGTGAAAAGTAGGAAATAAGTAAATATGCAAAGATAATAGAAAATCAGATAGGGCAACAAATCTATTAAAAATGGTTGCAGTAGTAGATACCTGAATGCCCTAAGCCTTGCTGGTTGAAAAAACACCCACCATCATTTAACCCAGAAGACTGGGGGTGAAACACACTGCCTTGTACTAACAGCACAGTGATGCAAAGAATGGCTTTGACATTATCTCAATAAACTGGTTTCTGCATCATTTTACCACCAAGTTTGGGAGTGGTGTCACGTCATGTGACCAGCCTGAAGCCATTCTAAACAACTACTTAAAAACAAAAGCAAAGCAGTAATTACAGTACATGCTAGGGACAGCAAGGGGGGTGAGGGCAACTGGAGGGGTGAGGGGGGCTAACAACATAGGAGTTTGTAATACACAAGTTCAAGTGTCTGGAGCGTTTAATGTACAGTGAGCAGGGGTCAGGGTTATGTAATGCACAGTGCAGAGGGGTGTGTAATACACAGAGTGCAGGGGTCAGTAGTATGTATCAGAGTAAAGGAGTCAGGAAGATTTAATTCGCACAGCTCAGGAGTCAGAAATATATAATATACAGAGTTAAAGAATTAGGATGTTTGTAATGTACAGCATGAAGGGATCAGAAGTATGTGCTCCATATACACCTGACTCCTGAATCCTAAGCTTTACCTGCTCCTGACCCCTGGACTCTGCATATTACATACTCCTTAACCTTATTTTAAATTTCCGGCCTGGTCCTGCTCCTCAGCCGCATGGGCACATGTCCCATGCCCGGCTGGCATTTGTGTCCCCCAGCCTCGCGTCCCCAATGTTCACATGCTGGGGATGCAGATGCTGGGCGGGCATCGCCAGGCTACACAGATGCTGGGCGGGCATTGCCATGGGAAGCAGATGCCAGGCATCATTGGAGGATGCCACGGGCACCACTGGAGGATGCCGAAGCCATTTGGGGATCAGGTAAGCTTTAAAACTCCCTTGCAATTCCACCCGAGTGTGGCTCAGGTTTACCACTTTTGGTACTGAAGATTAACCCTGTGCCACACTCAGGAATACTGCCAGGGAGGTTAATACTGCACTATACACATCGGGGGTGATTTACTAAAGGAGTTTATGCTGTTCACTTACCAAGCTGATCTCTCATTTTGCAAAATTTACCTTACTTACATTAGTAAATGACACAATGCTCTGCTAACTTCAATCATCCAACCATGTACAAGCAAGCAAATAAAGCAAGCAAACAAACAAAAAAAAATATTTCCCCGCATGTGATTCATAGAGTTAACTGTTTGGAGCTCACTTACTGGATTATAGATCTGAGACCCAGGCCTTGGTTTGTCATGGTCCACAATGGACTGACTACAAGGTCACTCAAGGCCATGGTCCTGGGATACGTGGAAGTACCTTGTTTTGCAAAGCTTTTCAGGTTTACACAAGAGAGAAGTGTAATATTATGATAAATAATGAAACAATGGTCACCCGCCCCAGATACATTGTCACTCATAAAGCCAGACTATTACTATAGCAAGTGTTTCTCAACTAGGGTTCCTCTAGATGTTGTTAGGGGTTCCTTGAGCAATGAGAAATCTGTGCCCCTCAGGTTAGTCTAACTGATACCAATGATCTTTTTTTTTCTTCTTCTCATGTTTTTCCCATTCTTGGCCAGCAATGTAAGAGGGATTCTTTCTTCTCACTACCACACTAATGTACCTTGAGCTGTGGATATAGAAATGATAGAAGGGGTTCCCTAGAGACCTAAAAGTTATTTCAAGTGTTCCTCCTTGTTAAAATTGTTGGGAAACACTGTACTATATTAATATTATTGAATCAGTAGTAGTTACAGATGTCAGATTACCTGGGAAATATTGCTTTTTGGGGTTGTTGTTGCCTCGGAGAAGGCCGAGTCACTGTGATTTGTTCGAAAGCCTGAAGAACAAAAGAAAAATGGTTTGGTAATTTTCTCCTTATCTCAAGATTATCTCAAACATTCTATAAATGGTCAGTCCACCAAAACTTCAAATTTTCAACCACTATAAAGCTCCTTCAATCAGGGGCTGTGGCAATATGAATCTCAGTTCCCAACCTTGAAATGGCCATTATGAGGAACTCTGACCAGTGGATTATTTATTTGTATTGTTAAACATACTAAAGTTACCTTAAAAATTATCTTGTTCAAATTTGCAGCTTTTATTATTTAAATACATGATGCTCCTGCTATATATGTTACTATTTAAATATAATCTTGCTATTACTGCTTCATGTAATGAAACAAACATCAATCCCTGTAGGTTGGTTGAGACTCAATAGCAATAGCCATGGTAAGACTAAATAGTTAGGAGATCAGGGGCCCATGTATTGTTCTCCAAGGGTTCAGCATAGGAAATAGGGATGAGCCTCTGGCATTCTTGCAAAAATTTCCTCAAACTTCCGATGGTTCCGGCCAATCGGCGAACCGTTTTCGCGAAACCATCGGAAGATCGAGAAAATTATAACAGGAGGATTCACAGGGGATTCCCTGGGAATCCTCCTGTTTGCGATCCCCAGGGCACTAGAGGTTAATTAACTGCATTCATTGAGAAGATTCCCAGGCACTAGAGGTTAAATAACCTCTAGTGCCCCTGAATCGCAGTGGATTCTCAGAGCTGCAATCATTCTTGCAGCCCTGGGAATCCGCATTTATAGAGAAGTTCCCCGGGTACTGGAGGTTAACTAACCTCTAGAGCCAGGGATCACATACTGTTCTCACGAAATGCGGCCTTGCTGCATTCATTGAGAAGATTCTTGGGCACTTGAGGTTAGTTACCTCTAGTTCCCCAGGATTGCAGTGGATTCTCAGGACCTGCAATCATCCTTGCAGCCCTAGGAATCCTCTTTGCGATCCTGGCATTAGAGGTTAAATGGGGACAAGTATCCCCATTTAAAACCTCTAGTGCTCCCTGATTGGCTATAGAAAGCTTTCAGATAGCTATCAGTGAGCACTAGAGGTTTTGAATGGGGAGACTTGTAACCAATTTAACCTCTAGTGCCGGGGATCACACACTGAGCTGATCAATGAATGCAGCGCCAGCCCACAATCTTTTTTGAATTTTTTTTTTTTTAATTTAAGCTCAATTGCCGAATTTACACCGGCCATTCTCACTTACAATTTTGGTAAGCGAGTATGGACGAA
The DNA here is from genome assembly GCF_032062135.1 of Pyxicephalus adspersus. Taxonomy (NCBI): domain Eukaryota; kingdom Metazoa; phylum Chordata; class Amphibia; order Anura; family Pyxicephalidae; genus Pyxicephalus; species Pyxicephalus adspersus. The sequence goes on from NC_092858.1 coordinate 168,184,325, forward strand.
TTCGCAGCAAGATCGAGTTTTTAAAAACTCGCTCGCTCATCCCTAATAAGGAAAGGGGTGCAGAGTATGGCCATTCAATGTTCTGCATCAGTGTACACAGCAAAGCAGTTATGTACAGAAACTGCCCTGAGCCCCTCGTGGACCAAGGGCCTGGTCTTATAAGTGACCCTCGGGTATTAATACAACAGATCATTTAAAAGGATACAAAAGAGACAAAGCCTTACTTGGTGCTACTGACAGAGGTTCAAATGTAAAAGCGTAATTATGTTCTCCGAGGCTTGCTCTGTCAATGGTTCGGAGATTACTGACATCCTGCTGTGGGGCTCTCCTAGGAGACAACAATTACACTGGTATAAGAACATCATGTACTTTGCAGCCACAGACATCAGAAGAAACTTCAGAAATCATATTAACTTCTTTGATTTAAAGCAGCACTCTGGGACTTAAAAAAAAGAAACATCCAGGTATATTTAAGGTTGTAATCTGGAATTTAAAAATGTATTTGGCATAGAGGTTGTGGTGTGGTTAGTGCTTCCTCCACTAGTGAACTGTGCCTGCGGTTGAGGAGGTGCATGTAGTGTTTCACTCGTAGCCAGCCATTTGGTATGAATGGGGGTGGTAGGGAGTGGTTCTTCATTAGGAACCAGCGAAATGGTTGGGGTAGCCATGTGGCTGGCTGGGTGCCAACCGCCAAGAAATGCCTTCTCTTACCACCTGCCTGAACTTACCTTTTTTGCACGGCCGCATTTTTCTTTGCAGCTCCTTCAAATTTTGAGTAGTGCTGGACAAAGGGAAGGGTAATAGCAACTTGGGGTCATATACAGCCTCAACATTTCTGGAAGTGGCATATGGCTTCTGGCCATGCAGTTGCTTTTCCGCTTCTGGAGGAAGAACCACAACCACAAATGCAAGGGCAATACATGCAAATGCATTACACTGTGGTGCGGTTTGCCACTTCTGTAGGCATAGAGGCAGTTTGCCAAGCTTCTAGGAGCAGTTAGCCATGCGGTTTTTGTCTGCAAGCCTAAAAGAAGCCTAGGAGCTGAGATGGCCTTGAGAGAAGTGTCTAATTTCCGGCACACTTGGCAGAATACTTCTCAGGATGTAAGTGATATTTGGTGACTAAAGAATCAGTTATAGTGAGTATGTACCTTCTTCATTTACAGGTATGGCATGATTCAAACATTTTATAATACTGAGAAGATCACTTTTAAACAATAGCCCTAATTTATTAAGGATCTCCAAGATTGTAGAAGGTAGACAATCATGGCAGAACCAGGGTAATTCAGCGCACCTAGATGGAAATATTGGATTGGAAATATTTGCCAACTAATAGCAAAATATTGTTACAAATATAATTTCAGGTTTGCTCAATCACCCGGGTTCTCCTATAATACTCTATCCTCTCCAGTCTTGGAGAGCTTCAATAAATCAGGCCCAATCTTTCAAATGAAACATTTTGATTTATGAGAAATAAACTAGAAATAGTTAAATACTGTAACAATTTTACCTAAAAACTAACAATCATTTGGCCACATATGGGGTATTTGTAGTTGTGAATAAAGCTTTGATGAGAAAACTATTGCGAGGTACAATAACAGATGTTGTTTTCAAGAAGAAATTACACACATGTGCGGGAAGCTTTGGAACGATGCAGAAAAGCAAGCAAGACACAACTGCTATATTTATACAGTAGCCATATAAATATTGGCTCTGACATGTTAGAGAGACATCCACATGTCACCAGCACATTACTGGAAGAAGCAATGACAGCTCTATGGGAGTTATGAAGCAATACAACCCAATATATTACATCCAACGTGCCTCGGCAGGAAGAGGAGAGGCGGCTTACCATGCATCACTTTGATAGCCGGTCTCTGCAAAAAGACAAAAGCAGATGTCAACATGGCAAAAATTATTATTACAATGCTGTTAAATAAACAGAACTATTCAATGGGTAATGTACAGAAGGTGAAATCTGCATTAGCTACCGGAGTCAGTGATAAAGGTGCAATGCACTGAAATTAGAAATGAAGCTTTGATAAACATTATTGGGAGAGCAGCCTAGCTGCAGGCAAGTTGTAAGGTGCCATAATGATAATTATTATCATTAATTGCAGATAATAAACCTGCATATGTAAATTCAAAGTATATGATACAGGAAGAGAAAAGGAGCCTGCCCAAGAGGGCTTACAATCCAAGTAGTAGGGGAGACTAGTACACAATAGGAGGGAGATATGGAATAGTGAGAGACAGAGGAAGGTAGGTAGAGGAGTTTGAAGAGGTGGGCTTGTTTAAAAGTGTTCAAGGTAGAAACAACCCTAATAGGATGATGGAGGACATTCCAGAAAATGAAAGCAGGGGAGAAAAGTCTTGGAAATATGTGTGGGAAGAGGTTATGGGTGGACAAGTCTTTATCATGTCAGTGGAGGGTGGAGGCAAAGGGTAGTTAGGCATGTATTCATGTATAAAGTTTGAAATATCACTGGAACAGGAGCCAAAGAGTGATTTAAAGGGTAAGTGAAGTAGTTTGAATTTGAATCCGAGATGAAATGGAAGTCAATGCAGGGATTTGCAGTGAGGAACAGTAGACTAGGATTTGTGGGAAGTATAGACAAGTCTTCTTGAATCATCCATGAGGGGGTTGTAGAGGAGGGAGTCTGGTTAGTGGAAAACCAAAGAATAGGATGTTGCTGTAGTCAAGGTGAGAGATAATAGGACCACGTACTGGGCATTTGGTGGTCTCTTGGGATAGGATGGGGTGTATTTTGGAGATGTTGCACAGGTGGAAGTAAAAGAACCGGGGGATGTTCTTGATGTGGGTAATAAAGGAGAGTGCAGAGTCAAAGGTGAAACAAGAAGAAGTAGAGCTGCTAAGTCATCCTAACCTGGCCAATCAAAATCGATGAAGATCTCAAATGCTGAAGAAGACCAAGCAAAGACGACAGTGGCAGTGATGAAGGACATCACGGCTGTCACAACACCAGATGGTGGAACTTTGGCAGGTAAGTGTGTCATAATGTAAATATATGCTGAGCAGATTTGCACATTATGGCCAAACCTTGGGCGCCAGTAGTGGTGTTTAGTTCTACTTTAAGTTAAGTTCAACAAGTTTGTCACATGGTGACGCAGACATCACACACTCACAGATATTCCTAATGCTAAATGCACTGCCAGAAACTGCAGTATTGAGATGGATATAATGTAGGAGCCATAGGCTCCGCTTTGCCCCTATCTCCCAGGTATGCCCCAGCACTGACACCCAGTCGCCTAATGGAGGAATTTTAGCATACATATTATTATTTATTCTATTCTAGTTCTCCTTTAAATCTAGTAAGCAGCACAGCCTATTATCTTGAAAATCTTTGCAAAAAAAAAAAACCAACAGAAGAACTTAGGTTCTTGGTTCTTGGAAAATGGCATATTCTTCCTTTACATTGATAAAGTTAACATAGAGCAAAACATGATTTAAAAAACAAATGACCTTGTTAGAATATAACCCACATATGTGCAGCTTGAGTGCGCCTCTTTATGTGGCTCTTCGGTTGTCGCACTGCAATGAGGCTTTGATGAAATGAATTTTGCATGGAAGCCGCTGTTCCATTACAGATAATGGCTTTCCGAAAATAATACTCTAGCTTGTTCCAGGCAAATACTCTTCTGTTATTGGTAGGCAGAGTGTAACAGGGACCAAATTGATCATACCTACCTTTCTTTTTCTTTTTCTTCTTGCAGCAAAATATCACAATAACAGCGATCAGGACAAGCAGGAGCAGGAGGCCTCCGATGGATGCAAAGACAGCAATGAGAATAATGGCTGTTTTGCTCAAGCCTGAGCTAGAACCTGGAGAAAATGGAAAAAATTTAAATAACTAAAGCCAATCTCAATATTTACAGTAGGGATAAGCCAAGTGGTTAAGGCAAATTTAGCTTAGTAGGGATGATCCCAGTGGTTTCGGCAAATGTGGTTTTCTTGGAAAGTTACCAATTTTGCATTTCCAGAAGATTTCTCTGCAAATTTTGAAATGCAGTGAAGCCTGCATTAAAAAGTCCATTTGAAAGCTAGAAATTGGTGGAGCTCCTAGCCTGAAGGCAATGCCACTGTTTGATAGAGCTTTGGTCATCAACAAAATAGGATTCTTAACAAAATTCTATAGCATCTATTTATAAATGTTTCCAGACAAATTTTACAGAATTTTCAGAATTCAGGTTTCAATTAGAAAATGTATAAATTATGAATAAAAATGTGATTCAAACATGTTAAATAAATTGAAAAAGTTTAGGTGAATCTTGGGTAAAAAAAAATTTATATATAGACCACATGTCTTTTCCTCACAAAACAAAAAACCTCATTAGGAGCCAATTAAAGCCCTTTGCAGTCTTCCTTATTGGCTCCATTGCATTTTGTGAAAATAGCAAGGGTTTGCAGAGATTTGGGAGAAGCAAAACTGTTAACTCATCTTGGTAATGGTAACTGTGCTCATTCCTATTTCTGTAAAGGTATGACATGAAGAGGAAATAAACCTTCTCCTAGACACTGAATTATAGAATAACCTATCTTCATATAGAAATAAAAATATATATTAAAAATACTGTATATTTAATGGGCAAACAATGAAATGTCTAAGACCTGTATAATTTTCATTTTAGACAATTGTTAACATTTTTCATTGATGCCAAATGTACAATCATTCCGTACAGAATAGGTCTCCTGGGTCTTTCTATATAAAAAATAACCCCTCTTGTTCATATTGAAGAAAGTTAGCAGAGATCAGTCAATTTGATATAAACATCCTCAACAGTCCTTGAGACTGTGGGATTTACCTCCTCTGTTTCAGTATGACAGGTTCCTTAGGCTGGTGCAATGGCACCAAGCAACTTATTTGATGAATCCAAAAGGCACAACCAGAGCCTAATATTCCCTCTTTTCTCTCTCTTTGATTGAATACCATATCTGACCCACTAGTGGGAACTAGACATGTAATTTGTATAAGTCCTACCAAGTCACTCAAAAAGTCAGCCAGGCCATTTTGTATGTATGACTCTCTCTGCACAAGAGGACATTTCCCTCATTTATCAAGTTTCATCCAATTCATTAACTGAAATTCATAGTGGGCATGACTAGGGCCCCCATGACCATTGACCTTGTAGTTAACAGAGCAGACATAGGATAGGCCAGAAGTTGTAAAATAATAGTCCTGTTGGCCATATTTCACTGATAAATTCTTATCTTTTGACAACATTCACTGTAGGTTAGCAAGCATAGCAGTGATCAATCAGTCTTTCAGGTAGACAGTCCTCAGTGGTCCCCAATAGTATGGAACCTTCCTCTGTATTTGATTGACAGGTTCCTTGGGCTGGTAAAATGGCACTGGGCAACTTATTGGATGAGTCCAAAAACTCTAGCAGAACATAGTTTGTCTTTATTCTCTCTTAAATTGGATACCAGATCTGACCCACAGGTGTGGGAACAAGACTTGAAATTTGTACAGGTTCCTCTAAATCACCCAAGAAGTATGGATTTTCCTACCTGGGATATTTTCCCGTACTGCAATGGTCACTGTAGTAGAGACGGGCGCATCGAGCATCTGTACTATAGCCAGACAAGTTAAATTTGTATCTGCTTCCAGGATGATGGTAAAGGTGCTCACCGCACTTACTAAGCCGTCAGTTCCTGTAGTGTAGACCGTACTGTAATATATGCTACTTGCGGCTGTGTTGTTTAGGTTCCAGGTGATGGTGGGAGCCGGGTACCACCCCGAGGCCTGGCAGGAGATGCTTACTGAGGAGTTAGGGGTCACTGTGACAGAGCTGCCGTTGGCTACTTGGACTAAACCTTTAACTGTTGGACAAAAAGCCTAGTTATTAACAACAAATAACCATGAAAAATAAAAGTATTTATACAAACGTATTGCATCGCATACAATGCATTTTTCGGGTGGAGAATGATAGAAGCAGCAGTGAGTATGTTTACTTAGAACATAAATTTGGTAAAGAAAGGTTTACTTACCTAAGAATATACATTTGTTAATTAATGACAATATTCATAAAAGGGGAAAATTAACTTCTCCCTTCTAATTAAATTTGCCTACAATGCCTCCAGGTACCTATGTGTAGTATTAGTATTCTATAATGTCTCCTGACCATAAAATCTTGGGATGAAGTATTGTATGGTTGCTTTCTTCAGCTAAGAGGTCTTTGTCCAGCCACTTACTACCTTCTGATCATCACTACTGGCTGGCTGTTGCTCACTGTTTAGACCTGTTCATAAACCAGTGATCAGATTTTGCCATTATAATCTTAGGTATTTTTACTAGCATTAAAGCATCCCAAACACTATATGAAAGTAACTGAGCAAGAATTACCTATAGAAGAAGACTTATACTAACTTTTCTTGTTGCCTGTCCTTTGCACACCAATCATATAAACAATCTTCTACTAAAGTCGGCAGGCAAACTGACCCTTTCAATAGAGTAGACCTCATGGGTCCCCTACAGCTCATTGGTTGCTCCTTCTGACCTCCATGACACTGTAATAACGTCTAGTAAATACATTAAGTTCAGAAGGAACATGTGTTGAGAGGCACCAACAATACCAGAAGAGTTAGTTTGTTTGAAGATCTCAGCAGAAGATTGAAACGGCATTACGAATGTGGGCGGAGGGGAAGGAGAGTATTTACTATCTTCATTTACAGACATGCCTTAAATATGCAAAGTGTCAAGGTTGCTTTAATATAACCAAACCTTACAGTTTGTCAGTACAAATATAATGAGATCTATTTATAGCAGTAGAATCAATCACTGCCATTTAAAATACATGGATCTGGAAGACTCTCCACCTGAGAATGTGGATGAATGTCAGATTCACTGCGGCAAAAATACACACAATGTTTGCATGTGGTTCCTATGATCCAGGTCATACTTTACGCAGGCTTTAATCAGTTTTATGTGAACATTTTCCTATCTGAATTGTTCTCTGTCCTCTCAGAACATCTAGGGTGGTGTTTAGTTTTGATGTTTTTTACATAGAAAAGTAGATGAAGTAGATTATGTGTCATTTAAGTATTTGGTTTGAATTAAAAATAGATTCACAATGTTTGTATGTTGCAAATATTTGTGTAAAAGGATAATTTGGTGTATTTTCCATTAACATTTTTCCTATTCTTCCCCCTGTTATCTACCCTACTCCATACAATAGTAAATATGATCTTGCTCTAACCTTGAACTGTGAGGTAGGCATCTTGAAATGAAGCTGAGAGGCTGCTGCACCTGACGGTCCCAGAATTGCTCTTGTTAACATTGATAATTGAAATTTCGGTGGTAAAATCGCCATTGATGTTATTGGTGCTGTTTTGTACCGCTATGTGATTGTTACTAACAATGGTCCCTGCAGTGGAACTTATGGTGACGACATACACATCCTGCAGGTACCAGGAAATACTCTTCCATCCAGCTTGTACAGTGCAATTAAAGCTGGCGTTAGAACCAGCGAGGACCGTTACATTCTGGGGACCTTGTAAAATATTGGAGCCTGATGCAAAATCTGCAAAGAGAAAAGAACAAGTCTGTAATCAAACTAATGTATTATCCAGCTAAACACTTACCATGAGATGGTGTTGGTTAAAATGAAGCTCCAACCAAAACCTTTTGTAGTATGCAAGAATATGGAACATTCAATTGTGGAGTTCTTTCCCCATTAATTCACTGGGTACAAGTGGCTGCCATTGGCTTCATAGCAGAATATCTACAGACATATGTAATATGACATTTCTCCCTATGTGTATGCCATACAGGGCTCACAGAGCTTTGACCCCTTTCTTTCCACTATATAGAGGTCCTGATCTATGGGAATACAGTGGCCTGCAGTTTCACAAACCTAGGGTTGTTCCTTGAATCAATTTCTAAACATAGGACCAATTTACTGGCCATCATTCATCTTTAGTGGTGGCCGACTGTGCCCATTAAAAGAAAGTGTCCTGGTCGTCAACAGTAGCAGAAAAAACACCTGTGGTTAGTTGGAGGGGAAATAATGTTCCATCATTGGAGTCAGAGGATAGAATGGTGCTTCATCTTTGGTGTCAATGGGAGAAAAAGGGCCACATCATTGGAGTCAGTTGAAGGAATAATGACCCTATTCCCTTGACTTTTGTGACCTTTAGTATCATTGGGGTAATAGTGGATCATTGTTGGTCTCAGTGGGAGTAATGGTGCTCCATGATCGGTGTCAGCCAGAGAAATAGTGGATCATTTTGGTTTCAGTGGGAGTAAAAGTAAACCCATTGTTACTGTCATTGATAAGAATCGTTTTTAGGGTCAGCGAGAAGAATCATTTTAGGGTCAGCGAGAAGAATAATGCCTAACCACTGGTCTCAGTTAAAAAAATAGTGCCCGATTATTGGGGTTAATTGAAGAAACCGTGTCTCATTGTTGGTATCAATGGGAAAAATAATGCCCAATTGGTTGGTTGAAGGCAGGTTTGGCTGGTTGAAGGCAGAAAAGGTTTGTGAGGACTACTGCTCTAGGGCATAGGTTGGTTCTACTGTTGTTGATGTTCCCTATACTCTAAAGGGAAATAAACAAATTTTATGTTTTTTAGGTTACTTATGTTAATCTCTAAGAGGCCATTTACCATCATTTATAATGTTTTATGTTTAAGTGGAAGTCACAATGGGTTTGACAAGTGTACCAGTCACCATTGGCCTGGAAGTAAAAAAAAAACAGACAGAAGATAGGCCAGAAGTTGCAAGGCTGCAGGCTGAGAACCTTCATAGTCATTCAGAACAGTCATGGTGGTAATATAAAAAAGTCAGTTTTAATTTTTTGACAAATGTTTTAGAACAGAAATCATTCTATCTAAGTTTGTTTCAACTCTATATTCAACTGTCTAGTTGTAGTTCTCCTTGAAGTTAATCAAAGTGTGCCATATTGTCTTGTATTTCTTATCCGGTCACTTCCTATTCATACTGTACAGTAGCATCCAGTGTTTGGAAGCACCTTTACCCAACTATTAAAGGCTAATAAATTGTAGTTTACTAGTCCGTAGAGGTGATGGTTGCATCACATATTGGACTTTAATATGTCTACCATTGTTCATCTCCAATACATGGTGGATTGATGGAACAAGCCATTTACTCCATGGAATTGGAGCCCTTTTCCACTAAGTTCACATTATAGAGATTTCTGGCAAGATCAACAGGCATTTCCAGTTCTTTCTGATAATGTTTTCAGCCTAAGAATTAAAACAAATTTATCCATCCCATCCAAGGTCTGGTAGCTTGCAATATACTACATCTTTGTTTTTGGATTTAGATCCATTTTTATGTCTCCTTTACATATAACAACTACCATTCAGTCCCACTATGATGCTATGGTCTCTGATGACACGGCTCTTTGATTATGCAAGGTACACCTCCAGTTCTATACACTAGAATTATAACAATCTATAACTGATGGAAATTGCCCTCTAATTGCTGCATATCTTAAAGTTTATGATTCCCCATCCGTCTCAGCATTCATAGACTTGCCAAAGGGCTTCAATTGCATTTTGTTGATTTATTTCTACATTGATGGTGAGATTGATGCTGAGTTTTTAGCGTTTTTTTTCATCTAATATAAAATTCTCATTTTGCCTTTCTGTATTTTTCACCGTTGAAGGTTTGCCGTTTAGCCCAATGTCACACTGTCAAGTTCCTATTTCCTAGAGGAGAACAAGAGCAGACCTGTGAGTGGTCCTAATCTATCACAGTCAAACTAAAAATAATAAAAGACACACAACTAAATGGATATTGTATCCCTCGGTTAAGTTACTGCCATGAGATGCCCCAGTTATTGTGAAGGCACCAATGGAAATTAGATCCAGAATGACTTTCTACATCTCTTTCGTTTCCTCCTATCTGAAAATGATTATCAGGAGTTCATGTATCTGTTCACCGACCATATATTCATTCTATTCATTTACCTGTTCAATGACCAGTGATATTTTAATGATATTGGCCCTGATTCCTTGGGTGCTCCAACTTCATGGCTTCATTTACATATTTATTTTCCTATGATTCTAGCCACCTGGAGGGTGTGAGTGTTCATGCTCTTCTCTGTATGTTACATTCACAATGAATTGAAAAAAGGAAAGCGGATTTATTATAATAGCCACAAAAGCTATCTTAGACAATTAGATACTTAGACAATGTCATACCACTGGGGTAACAATGAAAGCTACCTGGGGACATGTAAATAAGAGGCAATGCTAAAAAGTCACACCTGGGTATGTACCCATACTGCCCAGAGGCTCCCACTCAGTGTTTTTGGGCTATTAAAAATAGGAAGGCATACAAACAGCTTTGTGGAGTTTAATTTCCTGCCCAGTGGTTAGTTCTGGCACCAATATCACTTATAAGCACCAAAGCCAGTAGCACGGAAGTAGTTCAGGCTTTCCATCCTCGAACATCATCCATAACCCAATAATATCAGCACCTACTAACCTCCAATGTATGGGGTCACTTCAACACTGACCACCAATATGAGGTTCTCCTTCATCACCACCATGTATTCCTTTCACAACATACCAGTGGTGTAAGGGGACATGCTTTACTAATATAAGAATGAAATGTAAGGGCTTGCTTCTGTATGCCAATACCAATTTTTCACTGACCACAAAGGCCCTTTACTACTGACCACCAATCTAAAGGGCCCTTCTCTCATACCCAATAATGCAGGGGGCCCTATTCAACTGTGCACAAATCTGCCCCACTCAGCAAACCTCATACATACCCCTGACTGCTGTCGGTTGTGTTGTATGTTTCACAAACGTGTTATACCTAAGACATGAAATAATAATATCGATCAGAAAATAATGGCAGGCTGGGCAGTAAACAGCATCCGTCCATTGCCAAGCCTGACATTATTTTCTGGTTGATAATATTATTTCATGTATTTTAACCACTTTTGTGGTTAAATATAGTAGGAATGCATCCATTATCAATATCGAGTATGTTACGTACACTGTCACAGTGGAACTGCTATGTAGAAATGGCACAATGTTTACCATACCTTGCATAGAACACACGAAGACAATAATCAGAACGCAGATCCTTCTGCTTCCTTCCATCTGACTGTCCGTGATTTGCTACCTAAAACAAAGACCAGAACAGACATAAGATAAGTGACTCGTAACTTTTACTATACAGGTGCTCCATATTCATTGGAATTTCAGGCATGTTTAATGAATGTATTTTTATTTTTTAATACTGTAACTGTATCTAAGAATAATGGTAATAGACATTGCTCTCTTCTGGCCACAGCACCACCTACAGGCCAAATACTTATTTAGTAAATGATGCTTTTAGTTTTCTCACTGCTCAGGAACAACTCTACTAGGATTCAGATTGTTGAAGTCTGTACAGAGCTCTGCTCAGGGCAGTGACACTTTTCATTTTCCTTCTCTCTCTTTCTCTCTGTTTTTAATCAGAGATATAAAAGGAAGCAACTTCTGCTATGCTCTCTGCTTAAATAAACATGTGCTTAAATAATGTGCTCTATGAATTCTGTGTAATTGGTGCAATGTAATATGTTTTTGTTTTTTTGTAAAACTAACTTTGTAATATATATATATGTATTGTACTAATTTATATCTTTCATGTTTGTAGTTTGCATATGTAACTGCATTATTAATATTATTATGAGTAGTAGTAGTATTATTATTATTATTGTTATTATTATTATTATTATTATTATTAATATTTATTTATATTTCAGTAAAGAGCTTGGAGTCTCTTTTTAGTAATAATGAGATTCTATACCTACAATATCATTCTGCCATATTAAAGGAATCACAAAACAATGTCTATCTCCCATATTTTTAAGACATAAATTGAGCACTCAAAGAAACAGATTGCATACCATTATCATCAAAATCGGCTTCCACTTATATTCCTAAATCTGATTTACTTTTTTTGTCATTCAATATTTGTTTTTAATTATATTTGCTACTCAATGCATGGCACTTGCTGATGATTTAGCATGTGCATTGTACATCTGTAGACATGATGATTTTACAGGAAGAATTGTGCAGCCATCACATCTTAATTTAAATGGCATTACCTGCAACAACCGATTTTCTTTTTACATGCAAAGAATTTATATAACAGATAAAAAAAAATCAGCTTCCAAACTATAAATACTTAACCTAAAAGTTTCTTTTCAGGAGCAGGTATTGATTGTATACAACTCAGCGGGCACAACCCTTGCTTGAAGCCCAATCAGTAACACGAAAATATATACTTTTATTGTTATTTAATAACGAGCACCTGGGATGTGGAAATTCCAGGAAGACAAAGGTAAGTTGCCAAGCTTTGCCCAGGACCTCTATGGAAAATGTAATCTGCAGGGTGGCCTGTTCAGTGCCAGCTTTGTCTTTTTTTTCTGTGACTCACTCTGATAATTATTCTACACAAGGCTGGCCAAAGCTAATTACACATAAAAGTCTCTTCTGCTAGGGGGTCAGCTGGATATTTGCTTCACGCAGGGCTAGATTCCAATTATATACCCCCCTGTGATGCCCCTATGACGTCCCAGCTTCCCCTGATTTCCAGGACATCTTAATCTAGGTTTTGGAAATTTGACAGTTACTATGTCTAACTTAGCAATAAAAATGCGTGCTGGAAATTATCATTTTTATTATTTAAAAATGTTATTTAAAGAGAACATTATTATGGCTAATGGCAATTATATCTAAAGTTGCTTTGATAAGTGATATAAAATGATATATAGTATTTTATTCTATTAGATTGCAAGTTCTTCTGGGCAGGGTCCTCTCCTCCTGTGTCACTGTCTGTATTTGTCTGTCGTTCTATCTGTTGGCGTTATATAAGTACTTTTTTTATAATAATATTAAAAAATACTTTTACACAGAATGCTATCATAACATTTAAGTTGTGTCAAATGACTTGATCTAATGCGATGACCCACCACAGTTTTTGCCCAACCCTTACATGCCCGAAATTTCCCCTCCTACTTTACCAAAATGAAGTCCCCCAAAAAATCCCCAGTACACTTTAAGGTCCAATATTGAGTGATTTTTGCAGTTAATATGAACAGTTCCAATTATAATTGGATTATGAGTCCCTTAAAGTGAACATGTGTTTTCTCTGTGCAAGGCATGTGCCCACTGCAGTTACAGTGCCTTTATTATTATCCAGTATTTGTATAACGCTGACATATTACGCAGTGCTGTACAAAGCTTATAGTCATGTCACTAGCTGTCCCTCAAAGGGGCTCACAAATTAATGTCCCTACCATAGTCATATATCATTAACGTGGTCTACGGTTAATTCCGGGGGAAAGCCAATTATCCTAACTGCATGTATTTGGAATGTGGAAGGAAGCACACGCAAACACAGGGAGAACCAGCAAACTCCATGCAGATAGTGTCCTGGCCGGAGCTGTTTGAACCTGGGATCTAGCAATGCAAAGACCAGGGTGAGCCACCATGTTACCCCTTCATTTGACTACCAGAAATGAAGAGGAATACCTTACATTCAATATATGGAGAGAAAGTGATTCATTTTCTTTCCACCTGTGAGACTTGACGTCCACGTGAGTTGACGTCCATGATTGGCTACTTAGGCACCCATTGCTGTTATATGGAGAGAGGGCAAAGTCCTTAGCTCTGTGTAAGACCTTGTTAATATATTACATAGAACTCTTTCTCTTTACTCTCAATGGCCACATGGATCAGTGGTAAAGCAAACACCAGATAAATGTATGCAGCCAGGGAGGGACAAAGTAAAAAAAATACTGCATGCTTTGCCCGAAAGGACAAGGAAATGTTCTTTATTGATGAGCAATCTGCCCAGGTGAGCACCAGTTACTGGTCTAGGAAAATCTGTGAAACCTTGCAAAGGGACCACTGCTTCCCCCAGAGACCAAGGGTGCCACTCCGCAGCATGCGGTCATGGGACAAAATTATTTAGCCATGGCTGACCTGGAAAGAAGACAAAGTGTAAGACAATTATCTATCTATCTATCTATCTAT
>NC_092858.1:168198924-168202734 GCF_032062135.1 Pyxicephalus adspersus
GTCCAGGATTCAAAACATTTGCTAGCAAATAGCAAATTAATTTAAAGAAATACAGTCCAGGCTTGCTGGATCACCCAGCTTCACTGATGAAAGTGTATCTTCTCCAGCCGTGCAAAACTTTAATATTTCAGGCCCTTGTTCTCCCGTGTTTAATGTCAACATCAGATTTGCAGGTGCACACCATGTGTTAACCATCCTTAGATGCACAGAAAACTGCTGCTATGTGCCTAGGTGTGGCAAGTTACTTTGCGGTTCTTCCTCCAGAGAAGGAAAAGCAAGAGTGCACCCAAAATCAATTTGTCAATTCCAGGAACTGCACTGCAACTACAATACAACTACAGCCGCATGAAAACACGTGCACAAAATGATTCCCAACAATTTCCATTGGAAGCACAGTTGAGCCTGCAGTATATGTACACTGTGAGCAAGTGCAAGTCTGATATGGGCCTAAGTGTTCGCTTTGCTCGGGACCCCTTTAGGACTATATTCTCCACTGTCCAGAAGTCATGGCCACTTTACCAAACTTGCAAAAACTCTGCTAACCGAAGCAGAGCATGCTCTGTCACTGTAGCAACTTCCTCTTAATAAATGATGAGCACATTATTCTCTACAATATATTGCTAAATGGTAATATACACATAGCAAATGCATAAATAGTGATTTGTTCCATATGACTTGTTTGCTATAATAAACATTTACACTTCAGCTTTGTTTTTTATTATTAATATAACATATAACCTTAAAAATGCATCTGTGGCACTTCTGGTCACATTACTCTTTTCAGCTGTTATACAATGTACAAATCATTATAATAAATTACAGAATTATATGTTAAAATAGGTGTGTGAGATGGTAAGGCAATGGTGCCATCTGGTGGGGAAGAGGAGAAATGGCACTTCAATTTAAAGGTTCAGTTCAATATTATTATTTTGGTGGTTATATGGTAAATATATTAATTATACATTTTTATGGTATAATTTTATTTATTTTGTATATTATATGAAAATAGGGACAACTAGTGAAGAATTAAAAATAGAAAGGTTTATATTTCCAAATGAGTTGTGAGATATCTGATGGTGTTTCCATAGTATCTCTTGCCAGCTCACCTCTTACCCATAGAAGACGTGTGGAATCTATCTAGACATGCTTCTGCCCATAATACCATGGTGCCAACTTACTTACAAATCACTGCCCTACAGATAAAGCACAATGAAACACATTCTGTGTCCCTATTCCAACGACCAGGGGACGGACATAAAGAAGCTGCAAAGTGTGCTGCTGTTTGGGGGCGCAATACCCTTTTCATAAGGGCACCAAGTCAGTTAGGCAGGTGGATCAAAGTCAGTTCTACACAGGGGCCCAGTGATACCTACTTCTTTATTTAGCTTTGGATAGGGTAAATCATGGCTAAAATCATAGTCCGATTTCTTGCTGCCTGTGTCCTCCCCCACTTCTGGTCCCAGAGATGAATTTTCCCAAAAGCACATACCAGAGGTTCCAACCATTCCATGCTCAGTCTAAAATAAAATAAGGTTAACATATGTTTTAGCATTGAAATTTAATCTGGTAATATTTTGCTATTTTTGGTTCCATTTTCTATTTTTTTTGAACCAGGGGAAAAGTCTCTGGGCCAATGTGTGCAACGTTTTTTTATCTGCATTTAGACAAAAAAAGCTAAACTTCTTTAGTAAAGCACCCCCAATGTCTTCATTGAACCCGGTACATCCTACTTTTGATCTCTGCATTCTTGTATACAGAATATGGTTTCATAGAAATGTACACAAAATGCACAAAGGGTGTTTTAGGTCACATGACTCATTGTTGTACAAAAAGTGCCATGGCTTTGTCCCTGGCACCATACATCTCTCACTTCCACTAAGAAGTGCTTGGTGTGCAGGATGCTAATGATTGCTAAAATGCACATTATAACCTCTAATGACACCCTCTGGAATGCAGGTGAATGCTTTATGTAAACCATCATTTTGGTTTTAATAAGTGACTGTTCTCATAATAGTGGCAGCATGAAGACATTTACAGCTACTTAAATTATAATATATGACAGCTAACTGCTCATATTAACGCTAAAGCTGCCCATTCCTGACCTCACCGGTGTTACTACAGAGCAGAGATTTTCAACCAGAGTTTTTTGGCATTTATGGTTCCTCCAGGGATTGCTAGGGGTGCCTTGAGCAATTTGAGCCTCCCCTGTCAGTTTAACTGACACCAATGCTCTTTTTGGCTATCTGTAAGGGTTAAATTCTTCCCAATGGCCAGCAATGTGAGAATTTTTCCCACTGACCACCATATTAATATACTGTGAGCTGTGTATATTGGTAATATTGTCTGGGGTTCCCCCATGTTAAAAAAGTTGAGAAAGCCTGCTACAGAGCATCAAGATTGATGACAACTTCCTGTGTCACCAGTGTTGTGTAGACCTGGACAAATCAAGTTTATTTTACAGCTCAGGTTCTTCTGCACAGGTTTGGCTCATTATAAAATGATACCAATGCCATTATAGTATAACACAATGGCCGACCTGCTGTTTGCCTTTGCAAAGGTGGGGTATTTATTGCATTAGGTTTATGGTTAGGTGCTGTGATCAGTTAATTTTTTTGGATCAATTCATTTTTTAGGTGCCAAACTTTTTTACATCTTACGTTAAATGGATAGATATGTCCTCCTTGTGTCTCTGGAGGACCCCTCTCACCAGGACTGAATGTGATGGAATATCAAAAAAAAATGAGTTGCCACTGGGACAGCAATAGAACAAGAAATCCCAAGCGGAGAAACTTGTGCTGGTGACATCAAACCAGCCTCTGTGATGCTTGCCAGTATTAGGCATTCTCTGAGGAAAATGCCTTTGCCATTGCACAGAAAGAATGTGAACAAGATATAGATTTGAGGGACAGTTAGTGACACGACTATGGACTATGTACAGCGCTGCGTAATATGATGGCGCTATATAAATACTGTATAATAATAATAATAATAATAATAGATACAAGCAGAAGGAAAGAAATAGATATCATGTTGATTTTTTACCAGCCTGAAAACAAATGAATGCTGTGGGAGTGAAAGATTTGGGGCTACATTTACCTTGTTTTTTATTGCCTTGGACACTGCAGATCCTAATTAGATTATTGCATGTACATGGGGCCACCCTGAATAAAGAGCTTGACTTTTGCAATGCTGGAACTTTTAACCATGGGGCACAGGAACCAGGAAGTGTACCTAGTAGGAGGCCCAGAGATTTCTGATGGAGGCCCTGCATGTGCATGGTAATAAACCTCCTCCACATAAGTTTTATAGACATGGAACTACTTCAGTAGTTATAAATCGCGGGTGTGTCCGGCCGGCTTTCAAGATGGCCGCGTGTTAACTGAGCTCTGTACAAGGCTAGGCAAAAGCAACGATAAATACAGCAACTACGAACCTCCGTTTGTTACAGCAGTCTAGTGGAGTAGTACTTACCTTCAAGACCATGATGAAATAGAAGAAGGGGAAGAACGAGCCTCAGAAGCTGTCATATTACTTTAGGCCTTGTTGAAAGTAATAACATGTTGATTTTATTATCAAATATCTGTATGTCCAAACTGTTTAAACTGCCTAGTAAAGGGGAACTCACCCAAATAGCATACCAAGAAGCTGAGCTGTAATCGCAAGTAGCATAACCTCAGGTCATGTAGACTTCTGAGAAATATTTATCATGTGCTTGTAATGCTTTGCTGAGAACAGCTGTATCTGTAAGATTTCAGGGTTAAACAATATACTTTGTTATTTTGTAGTTGGGAACAGAACATCATGTACAAG
>NC_092858.1:168207319-168287802 GCF_032062135.1 Pyxicephalus adspersus
CTGTACACACGGCAGATTTTCGCCCGATAATTGGCCGATACCGATTATCGGGCGAGAAAAATTTGCCGTGTGTACGCAGCTTAAAAGAAAAAGTTTAGGTTTCTTACTTAGCAAAGTGAATTATAACCTTGCAAGGAATGTTTAACTTAGCTAGGTAAATGATATGAGATAAAGTTTTGCTGATTTCAACCATCCATTTTTTTTTTATTTTTTTTTTATTTCCTCTTAGATTTTTTTCCTTTTAGATTTTGCATTCATCAAAGTAGGTTAGTTATCCCTTCCAAGGTTATAATTAACCTTGGTTAGTAAACAACCTAAATTCCAGTAACATATCACTTGGTAATAGTTTAATAATACAAATTAATAAAAGGGTAAAAGTTCACACAAAAAGAGGGGCAACTGATCTGAAAAGGTCTGGATCAGAAAGAGGAACAATCCCTCCAAAGCCCGGGAGATGGGTGGTACGCCTAGGTCTCTTTTAAAAATTGTGTAACTTAAAGCAGACCTATCATCCCATTTTTCCTTTATTTAAAAGGGCAGATAACTCTTTCATATATGGTAAAAAAATAAATAAATCAACCTATTTTTTTAACATTTTAGGGGGAAGCCCCTCACTTTTTTCTTTACTGCTGCAGCAGTGAAGACTGAATGGGAAGCCCGCAGCCTACTGGAATACCTAGAAGAGGCTTTATTTTATTTAAAAAACAAGATATCATGCATGCACAGTGAGATTGTCACTTTTCGTTTACAATTTCCAGAAGTGCTTCTCCCAATCTCCCGCCTGCGGAGTGCAAGATCTGGTGACGTAGGAAGAAGAACCAAGAGGAAGATGGAAGAGGATGCCGGTGCTTGGTGTCCAGTCAGCACCGTGTCACGGCTCCACAGGGTGGAACCACAAAGTGGTGGACCCTCTGTGTCACCAACCCAGTGGGCGGAGATGTGCATGGGGCGCAGGGTCTAGGCAATAGCTTGGTCTTCTCCAGAGCCTCTAGGAGGTGAGGTTGTTCTGCGGCAAGCTGATGGAGGGAGAGCCAAAGAATAGTCGAACAAGCCAAAGGTCAGGGCAGGCAGCAATCAGGAGTCGCCACGAAACAAGCCAGGGTCGATACACGGATAGATCAGGAACAGAATGCACAAACTGGAGCAGTAGAAACCTGGGAGTAGAACCACAAGGAACTCCTTGTCCAGGCAACTTCCTGTTGCCAGCCACTTCCTTAAAAAGGGGATGTCATGTGATGAGTATGGGTCATGTGAGCTGCAGACGCCAAACCCAACAGCAGAGGGAGTGCTGGTTATGAGACAGTCTTAGATGTTGTTCACATGCCTGCCAGCAGATGGAGTGCGTCTGTGCAACACTCTAGTCCTCTGAGGCAAGGGAGCAGCTGATCGAGAGTCACATGACCTGGACTAGGAAGTGTGCAGAGAGTTAGATACTGAAGCAGAGATGGTGCTGGCATCAGGGGAATGCAAGGTGGGTGAGCCAGAAGGAGGCACAGATGCTCTAGACGTGCTTAGATCCGTGACATTCTGGGACGAAGAAGCAAGATTGAAGACCTTCTAGACTAGGATCTGGTTGCCTTTTTTATCTACAAAGTGAATACAAAGCCGATGACAAAGAGGAGAGATATGAATGCTGACATTTGGCTTGAAATACATTACTGCTTCTCCAGTGAACTAAAAGGATAAATTACTCCACAGTGTCTCCAGCTACTGAGGTCATTTAAAGACTTTACATCTTTCTTCCTGAATGTTAAGGATATGGCATTATATAATCTTAATGTTTGTTTGTGAAACAAATAATTAACACAAACCAATAAAAATAATAAAAATATCAACTATATCAAGTGTAAAACCGTTAAAAGAGGAAAATAAAAATGACCTTAACCACCATAGTTTAAGTATAATTTGAAAAAGCGAAAGTAAAGTCAAAGACTAAAATTCTGCAATAATTACTGAATGATCTGTAATAAATCTGATGGAATATTACAAAATTAAAATATGAACAAGAAAACCAAAGATTGGCTTTTTAAGGCAACAGCAGTATATTAAAAGACTAGTTGTATTCAAAATTCATAAGCTTTACAGAGCTCAGCTAAGCAGAATATCACACATGCAAAATAGTTGCAAACAATCTGACCAGTTGCATCTGACCAGTTGTCTGCCAATGTTACCCAGTTGATAGATTACTGAATGACTGACAAGGAATGACCAATGGAACAACACAGCGGGACGCCACCTGCACGTCCTCCCCTTTCCTTCTCCATCAATATAGATTATAGTGCTGAATCATTCCTACCGTCACTAAAAATGATCCATAGCATATCTAGTAACAGTGATCTAGCATCTGTATGTTGCTTACGTTTAGAATGGTTGGGGTGGTGTTACCTAAAATCTGCTGCCCTATATACAGCATAATTCACACCCAGAAGCTGGTGGACAGTGAGTCTGATTTATTAAAGCTCTCCAATGCTGGAGAAGATAGAGTATCATTAATGAACCTGGTGATCCAGCAAATAAATCAGGCACAATGGGTTTGATTTAATAAAGCTCACCAAGACATGAGAAGATAGACCATTATGAAAGAACCTGGGAGATCCTGCAAACCTGGAATAGATTTTTTAAAAATCATTGCTATTAGTTAGAAAATGTTCTCAATCCTGGACCAGATTCCAAGTTTGCTGGATCACCCAGAATCTCTTATGAGAGTCTATCTTATCTACTCTTGGAGAGCTTTAATAAATCAGGCAAAATGCATGAGGTTAGTCAAATTAAAGTGCAGTAACTGTTTGCTTTTAGTGAACTTTTACTCCCTAACTAAAAGAAAAGATAAAACACAGGCAATATAAGTAAAACAAAAAAAAAAGTCATATAAATCTTTCACAAGTAGATCACCAGAATTATAATAGTTTTAGACTTGAAGATAAACATTTTTAGAAGCATACTTTTCAAAGTTCAGTTTTTGTGTGCAATTTTATATAGTTTTATTCAGGAAACATCAAAACCAATACATATTATAAAATGCGCATACAACAGTGCATACTATAAAACATACAGCAGCAACAGAAAACATACACGGTTCATCAATTTATATTAAGCATGGGAGGGGCCAATTCATCACATGATACAGACTTCCAGGCTCACCCAGCTACCTAAAGCTTGCTGTCTTCTGATATTAATTTGCAAATATATTTCAATGCCATACAACACTATAAAGAGGTCTTTATTCTGGAAACTAAACTTCTACATGTACCACCCATGCTTACTATAAATTAACAAGCAGGGGACTTTTTTTTTCATTTTGCCTTTACCTTTGTTTTGGCTCTATTTGGTACACAGGCCACAGATCTAGGTTTATCTTACATTATATTTAAAACTACTTTTACATTTCTTTACATACAGTGGGTATTATGTTTCAATTCTAATAACTAAAAATGTAATAGAAATGATTTTGTTTTTCCATATTCACCCATGGAGTGAGAATGTGGTGCATTCCATGCAGGAGCTGCAGCTCATTCTACAACCATGTGGTGAAATCAACCTGAATATCAGGGAGATGAGATAAAACAGACTACAAGGTGAGTCACACGGGAAGGATGAATCCCTTTCCTTTCTCTAAGCAGAGACTGGACCATATGGCTTAGATAGTTACACAGAGGGTGAATTCAGTATGCAGGCAGTTCTGGGCTTATTATCCTGAGTGTGCTTTGCAAAGTGAACGTTACAGATATACATTGTATAAAAGTTTTTTTAAAAGGTTATGAACTTTTTCAAACATCAATATTTCATTTTTTAAAAGATCATTCTTATCAATGATGCCTTTGCTTTGTATGTTTGCCTCCTGATTGTTTGGTGCTGGATTAATGCAGGACCCTAACGCAGGGACTCCCAATAAGTTGTGTGTACATAGTATTTGCATGGCACACATTTGAGATCTTTACCTTTAATTAACAATGAGGGCAGGATCAGACCTGCTTCAGGATTGAGTGATCCCATGCAGCTCCAACTGGGTCGCTTGCAGAGTTGCTTCTTAAAGAAGCAGCATTTGAACATTTGACAGCTGCTGGCAGTGAGTGGTACTAGTACTGCTCACACCCACCCCCATTCATTGTGCAGGGAGAGGCAGCAGTTCTCTTGCATGAGCAGTAACTGCACAGCGACCTCTTGTGGCCAGTGTAAACACAGCCTTAGCGGCAAGTTATGATCAGAGGTGCTGTATACAAATTTAAAATGCAATTTTTACAGGATGCATTTGAATGTGATTTTTTAACTACATTATGCAATTAAAGCCCAACATCACCCAAAGCTTTTTTTTTTTTATCAAGTAGGGAAGCTATTTAAATACTGGTGTCCCCTTTTGAGTTTCTAACATCTTCCACCTTGAGTGGGGGGGGTCACAAAATAAAATGTATTTATTCTGCTAAAGCAAAACTTTTAGCCTAATCAGCTAATTTATTTTGTTTTACATCAAAATAAAAAATGTAAAAAGTCTCAGCAACAGAGTAGAAAATCCTGTTCCCTGTCACGATGCTAAGGAGAAGGACTGTTTTTCTCTGTGAAAGCAGCTGTCTGTCTGCAGAGGTCTGACACGCCCCTTTCTGAGCCAGAAGTAGAACCCTCCAATCAGCAAAGCTTATGTTTCTTGCTGATTGGAGAGCTCCAGCTCTGACTCAGCAGGAGGCGTGTTGAAACTCTATAGAGAGACTGCTGCTTCCACATATAGAGTTCTTCTCTACTCCATGCTGGCAGGCACAGGATTTTCAATTCAAGATGTGGCTGCTTACTATAAAAACAAAGAGTAAGATTGTAAACAGTGGGTATTTTTTTTGCAACTGAAATGTATATTAAGAACAAAAAATGGGATGTTCTTTGTTGATGCCCCATCTTGACCTGCTGACATCCACACATCGTAAATACTGCCAAGAGAAATGTGATTCCATTTTTTGAATATACAACATAGTAAACTTTTGAATTAATTTAAATCTAATAGAGCAGAAAGTTCAATGAACAGAGTTGTTATTTAAACCTGCGGGATCTGCACCAATTTTGCGTGAATTGTCCACATTTGAGATACAGAGGGCAACCTCATAAAATCTCAAGGGCTTTACTTGGTAAGTTAACTGTATTCTATGCTGTACAGAGAAATAGGCCTGGTAAAAATATCATACCTTACATACCGTATGTAAGCATATGAGTATGATGTGGAATTAAAGATAAAGTTCCTATGACATATCAGAGAGGTAAAAAATGTTTGCTTACATGCTATTCCATAGTTGTCCACAAGGAGGCGGTAAGCCAACATGTTGTTTTTGCAGAACATGCTACTGTTAAGTCAGAAAATTAAACTGCACTCATATTCCTGCAAAGCTATTCATAACTCATATTAGGCTAATTTGCCTATTTTATAAACAAGAAATCAAAATCAGCTTGCTACTTGTTTACCTTCCTTTTTGGAGTGTATATGAGATTTTTAGATCAGCTTCAGATCACAGTCTGTTTTAATTTATGCCTTCAGAAAAGTCAATAAAAATGTATAGGAAACACATAGTAAATGCATAAGAAAGTCAGTCATAGGAAAAAAGGCACCTTCTTTCAATTTTAAAGTTTTGTGGATTAGGATAGCATTTAAAAAAATCATCTGGTCCTTCGCGGGTCCTAAAATTAGGAACATACAACCTCAGATGAACAGTAACACATAGCAGTATAGCACCCTGTCATTATATATATAACAAAGACTAGGGCTACAGATACATATGCAATAATTATTGTTGCAAAACACACGATTGGTGACCGTTCAACGATTATTCATGATTGTTTTGAACAACCGTAGGGATGTAAGGATACGATCGTTCAAATATAATCCACCAGTAATGTACACACATTAGATACGATGGTTTGAACGATGCAGGAAGTGACGTGTACTAGAGGAAGTGTACTGCAGAAGCATCCACGATCACTGAACGACCGTACAGACAATAGATTGCGGACGATCATCGCCCGAATCAGATCCGCAGGGACGGTCGTTTGTTTCCAGCAACTTTCCTCGTTCATCAGCGGCCAGTCGTTGTGCACTTTTTTTACTAAGGATTTTCGGCCGATCGGTCATCAGTCATTCGAATAGAAGAAAAAGAAAAGAATCAAGGGGTTGCAAAAGTCCAGTCAAAGTCCAGACCTGAACCCTATCGAAATGCTGTGACAAGACCTTAAAAGAGCTGTGATGCCCAAAAACTTTAGATGAAGGAGAGTAGACCAAAAACTTCCTCAACAATAATAAGAGAAATTTAAAGTCATCCAGAAAACAATTCAAGTTATTGATACTAAACATGGTTCTACAAACTACTGAATCAAGGGGGATACTTCATTTTTCACACCTGGCTTCTTCATTTTAGTTTAGTTTTTGTTAAATAAGTAATGTAATGGTATGGTAATGGTATGTAATGTAAGTAATGTAATGTAATGGTAAGTCGCCTTGTGTTTTTTAAATCCAACATTAGATTTAAATAATTTTAGGACCAGATAATGTTCTATTATATCCTGATATGTAAAACCTTAGAATTGATAGAGGATGTACTTTCTTTTTCACAAAGCTCTATGTTCTATAGCTTTTAAGATTGTTGCAAGTCATAAGGAGCAACACTATGCGTATTCTCACCCCATCTAATGACAGCTTCTAATAAGAAAGAGCAGCAGCATAGTTGAAGAAGTCAAAGTCACTGCTATGTTTTAGCATGGAGGCTCCTCAGATGAGGATTTGATTTTGGTGCACCATAGTGAACCATTAACTCAAAGCTATCTCATTGTTACTGGGATAGATGAATAAAAAGTAACAGATTGGCAGAAATATTTATATCCCCTGAAAAAAAAAATCCAGCTCAAGGCATCTCTAATGCCAGCAACATGGCTAAAAGCCTTGGCAGTTGGTCATATGACCTCAGGGTTCTGATTGGCTAATCCTCTTCTGTAGCAAAGATCCCACAACTATAGCTAGGTACACACTTCCAATGGTGCTCGCCCGATAATCGGCTCAGGGCTGATATCGGGCGAGAATCTGGAGTGTGTACAGCGCGCGTCGTCCATCGTCGGAACGACCACCCTGGCGGATCAATGGACGATGAACGAATAACGATCGTAATGTAAGAAAGTGGGAGAGTGCGCAGCAGGATGTCACTCCGTTGCTCTCCCCCTCCCCTCTGCATAGAGCAGAATGGTGATGTATGTACAGCACTTGTTCTTGCATCGTGCAGTACATAGTCGTTGGAAAGATTTGTGAAAGATCCTTTCCAACGACTATAATTGGAAGTATGTACGTGGCTTAAGACCTTTACTCAGATGATGTGAAGGAGCATACAGTTAGTCCATATTAATCCAAAAAAAAGATTTAGATTGTACTTGTTAAGCAAAGGTCTGGTTCTGCTGGTCAAATTTGCCTCTAATTTTGTTTCACTGCTTGTTTTGCATACCCATTAAGTCAATGAGAGTTTTTTTAAGGAGAGTGGCCAAGTTAAGACAAGTGGTGAGAATAGATTTTCCCAGGCAGTGCCTAGCAATTGGCACTTTGCCCTATAGTCAGCCTTGGGTTGCTTTCTGCTTTAAAACAGTTAAACATAATTATGAAAACAAGAATGTGATGGTGACTTTTGGTCTAAGTTTGATCTAATGTGGCTCATACCTCTAATGTTGCTTCCCTGGAGAAATCATACAAATTATTATTTAGGTGCTATCTTACTATCCTTAGGGTGTCTACATTTTGTGCCCACTCTGCTTCAAAGGCTGAAAAGCTATGGGCACACTAAAACCATATGGTGGACATGTCAAAAAGTGGACAGTTTGGGGCTGTGGTTTATGGATATATCATTACCTTATTGGGCCTTCACTAACACCAACATCATGGCAAGCTATTTGGTTTGGTAGACTTGAGGAAAAACCCAAGGCAATTCAAGTGTTAATTTCTCATGTTTTGAGCGCTGTCGAGTTAAATATAAAGTATGTAAGTTCCCTGGGATTTGGTTTGAAAAATTTTACCTGCATGATATATTCATGAAATAATGGTTTACAGCTATTTTAGTAGACAGATAAAACAAATTTTTTGAAGTCTGGCTTGGATTGACTTCACTTACCTGTGAAATGTGTAAGAGGTAAGAGTAGCAATCCTTCCTGATAGATATTAGTAGTTTGCAACCCCAATTGTACAGCATATAATTGTAAAAAGAATACAGGCAAAGCAAAATTTTATTGTAGTGATAAATTCTTACCAGCAAAAGTAAGTAACAAATACAATGGGTATTAGTGGCCTACCCCAATAAAGCTTCATGGGATAAATAAGCCCATTGACTAAACCTATAGGGTTCCTGGCTAAGTATATAAAGGGTGAGGATAATAGTTTAAACATCTTTCTACCCGACGCGTTCCGCCATTTTGGCTTCCTCAGGGGATATATAGAGGGCGTTAAAGCAGACTGCATATTGGAATCAAAAAGGATATTTCAAAGTTCATATCAAACATGTTGAATCAAAATATACCATAGTAGAATAAAATTAATTTTTAATTTTGTGTGCATGTGAGTGTCTGTAATGGGATAATATGGAGTCCTGGTTTCCTTTACATAGTCAAAGCTATGTCAAAGGGCTCTATTTATAAAACACAAAATCAGACATTCCCTCAAAGTTTCCCTTGGGGAAATCTTCCAGGTCCATGTGTTTCAATGGCAGTAATTGATTCCCATGAGGTTATGTCAGATTCCTTGTTTTAAAAATAGAGCCTTTAGATTTGTTGGAATCGAAAAATTAAAAGTAACAAAAATTAAAAGCTGAACTATTTATGTTCCCTGAATAAAATACAGTTCCAAGCTCCCTCCAGTGCCAGGGACATGGCGAAAATGCTTTTTCGTGGTGGTCTTTTGGGATGCAAAAAACACTTAGCAAGGACTTCTGTTTTGTAAAACCAAACATGTATAAAATAAGCCCAATTTTTTTTTTCACTGATTACCATGCATACTTTTTTAACTAGAGGAGGATGTTTTTATTGAGGTTAGCCAAGTTAGGATAAGCAGAGGTAACAGGTATTCCCAGGCAGTTCCCAACAATTGGCACAAAACTTTGTTGAACTGAACTTTCAAAAAGATCGTTATTTCAGAGACACATGATGTTTATGGCTTTTCCAAATCTGGCAAGGAAAAGACCACATAAAGATATTTTGTTTATTTTTGGAATGGATAAATAAAAGTATCTGTGTGGCACAGAAAGTAACCAAAATTTTCAGACATTATTTATTTATTCTGTTTCACTGTAGGTAAAATGTTTTAATTTACAAGAGATCTTTTTTATAGTTAGCTGACCTGTTTTCATGTACCACTATAGAGAAATAACCAGAATCTGTCCTTCCCTAGTAGAATCTTTTATCTTTGTACAGTAAAAAAATGTTTTACTTAGTTTATTAGAAATGTCCAGTGAAACATTACATTTATAATTAATGGCTTTGTGAAGTTCAAACCCCTTCCTAAAACCAGCTAGGTTATCTGTGATTGGTAGTCACATTACACTGCCATAGATATTAACCAAACTCAACAGGAATCTACTGCATTATGTTCCACGACAACAGGTCTCTGGGCAGCTCATAGGTGAACTATCCATCTATTTAAATGGAAAGTTTACCACTGTTCCTAGACAATAAACCACTAATTGGAAATGATTTTTGTTTTTTGAAATCTGTTCCAAGTTTGCAGGGACAGCCAGGTTCCCCCATAATAGTCTGTCTTCTCCAGTTTTGCAGAGCTTTAGGAAATCCAGACTGTTACTTTAATTATGGAATGGAACCATAACTTTAGTTAACATTGTTCTTCTTGTGCTTTCTGCAACGTTTCCCAGTACAGGACAATTTCATGTGGTTGGAGTTCGTGAGATGTCACAATGTTCCGATAAGTGCACACTGAAAATGATGGTTTAAAGGGAAAAAATATTGGCTGATTGTGAAGTTCCTGCAATGAGATCTTCAGTTTTTCCAGACACATTCCTATGTACACATCCTCAAGCTTAAAAAATGGTATAGAAGATGAGATGTTGAAGATCCTTTTGGCAACATCCACTGAAAGCACGTAACCTGTACCTGAACAAAACGGGGGGTATGTATCACCATCATACTCTCTTTTACTTATGTACCACTTGCTAAAGATATTACGTATTGGAGCGTCATTTGGCTTTAGGATCCCCGTAAAGAAATTAGAAGTCTGATTTCTACGCATGAGTAGTTCAACAAGGTAAAACGTATTGACAAACATGTCTGAATCAGTTTTCATGATGTAGCTGGTCTGAGGGCAATGATTCACTGTCCAGTCTAACCCTGTCAACGTTTTTATGGTCAAGTTGTAATACGAGTCTACAAAATCTTTTTGGATAATGTCTTTGTGGGTGTTAATCTCTTCAGATAAACTGATGGGTTTTCCAGGGTTTGTTCCAAGAAGAAAGAAGGTTACCACTCGCTTTCCATGAATGAGTTGCTCCTTCCCCCATGTTTTTCGGATGGCCATACGGGCCTCCTTCTGGCTATGAGAGGTGGTCACCAGCAGCACTAGAAATGGAGGGTTTTGTATGCAGTTTGATTCAGGCACTTTTATGAAGAGATTCCTTTTATAGTCAGTTTTAATGGAGAAATAATTTTCTGATCTGTGAAACCAGTAATAGCAAACATCATAGTTCATAAGGAGGAGCCCAAACATCCCTAAACAAGGAAAACATAGAAGTGCCACAAAAATGACCCTTTTTCGAGGCATCTGTAAACAAAATAAATTACAAGTTGTCAATAACATCATTATTATACAATAAAAAAATGTATAAAAATAATGCACGCATAGTAAGAAAATAAAATACACTAAAAAAATATAAAAATGTAAAGACTTGGTTCCAATCATTTTTTAAAAAATATGCTCTTATGTGATTTTTTAGGTCTGTGAATAAAGCATATCTAACCCCTAAAACAAAAACATAATATATATTAGTTTACCAGTGTTTACGAAGAACTAAAGTTAAAAATGGTGAACAAGCAGGTTCTTTGTTGCAGAAGTGGTGATATCTCGTCTGTGATAAAACAAACTTACCTTAATTTTTTTACCTAAAACTTACTTCTCCTCGCTTCCTCGCCAGTAACAGTATCTTTACCCGGACCTCTTCCAGGTTCAGGAACTTCTGTCACCTTAATTGGCCAGGCCAAAATTACGGTACATACTGTATCTCCTACTGTACATACTGTATCTCCTGTATATGAGCATGGGAGATAATTGGTTCCCAGCAGCCAGATTCACCAAGATTGTACAATGAGCTTTGCATGAGCAACTTAGCAAACATTAAAGAAATTATATAAAAACAGGCAACTGAATTGTAGGCTCAACTTTGCTCCTTACTGATCTCATTCATTTTAATGGATGCATTTAGGAACCACTTTGTGCATTTGGTTGCAAGCGGTGCAATTGAGTTGGATTGTGACTGGAGTTGTTGAATGTAACCTTAACCACCTGAGCATTACACTGATTTCTAGATTTCTGTTCCAAAAGCGTCACAGGTTTTCATAAATTTTTTTTTTTTAAATTGTAGACCTGTAACTTACAGAAATATGTCCGAATAGGGTTCTAGTAGATATCATGAATATAAAAAATGTTTGAAACACACAATCATGTAAAAAAAAAAAAAAACTTTTAATAAAATTAAAGGAAAAACACAAAAATCAGCTTAAACAAGAACACATAAATAAATGAAAAATACTGAAAATGCGATAATTCGGTATAATGTATAGTAATATATTTTTCTAAAACACCTCCCTAGTGTCCGTCACATACCTATAGACAAAACCACATAAATATATTTTCTATTATTTTGTATTGGATTGGATACAGGACTTTGTATTAAATCCAATACAAAAAATTTGAATTTTCCGCTACGACCCTCATCGACGGGCGCACGCACGCGCATCACCAGGAATCGCCGAGGGACGCGTACGCAAATGCAGGGTATTCTAATTCTTTCCAAACTTCCATGCAAAAAGTGTTACATTTTTTGCATGGAAATTTATTTTGGATTGTAGGCTCTAATTCACCGAATTACCGCATAACTCACCAAAATATGTCCAAAATTTTATAAATTTAATAATTAAATTTTTTTTTTATAAAACATAAAAAAAAAAAAATCTTTAAAAAAAACTAAAAAAAGTTAAAAAAAAAAAAAAAGGGTAAAATGTAATGTACAGTAGCTTATATAATATATATATAATACAATTATATATATATTATATAAGGATTTCTTTGTATTGAACTCAATACAGCTTTTTTGTATTGAGTTCAATACAAAGGAACTCAATGCAAAATTTTGAATTTGCCGCCCCGCCTCCCTCCCGCGCCGACGCACGCAGCGACATCACCGGGAAATCCCGGTGATCGTCTCTGCACTCGCCGGCTGGACACCGAAGAGGACAGACGTGTCCGGAGGAGCGGAGGGAGAAGGTTGGTTTTTTTTTTTTTTTTTGTCCAGCGATCGACGCTGGACAGGGAGAGGCACAGGGATAGGGACAGGGACAGGGAGAGGAGGGAGAGGAAGCCGGCTGGCTTAGAAAAGAAAGCCAGCTGGCTTTCTCCTCTAAGCCGGCCGGCTTTTTCTTTTAAGGAGAGGGACACCCGACGCTGGAGGACGACGCTGGAACATGGACCCGACGCTGGAACACGGAACCGACGCTGGATTAGCACAGCGGGACCAGGTAAGTGGGGATTTTAGTGTAGGCGAAAAAATACGGGGTTATCCAAAAGAGCAAAAATATTTAGTGCGAGAAATTACGGGCTTAGCGGTTGGGGGTTTAAGCAGCGAGCCACTTCATTTGACTTAGTTGCAATCGTCTTAAACCACCAAGTGGCCACGGTTGCTGCTGGAGAAGAGAAATGATCCACAATTCATCTTTATTTATGAGCTTGCTGTAGACATTGAACCACAGCAAACCAACCACCTCAACCACAACCACACTTGCATGGGGTAGCAGTTGAACAATTGAAACAACAATTGCAAGTGAAACAACAACTGCGGGATTAACCCGCCTAATATTAAGGAGGGGAGACTGGGAGTTACTAACAGCATTGGTTTTTCAACCGCAAATCTGAAAGACACCTGAATAGTTTGGCAGTTCTAGTTTTCCTCTGTTCCTGTATGTTCAGGACACCCTAAAGATAAATGCTAGGCAAACATCTAAATACACTGACAAAATGCATACTATCATGTGAAATTGTAAATGCAACTTATGGAAAATGTTGAACTTTTTTAAATATATAAACTGAAGCAGTGCTTTTATATAAAAGTAATATACTTGAAACAAACACTCATAAAATTAACATGGTATCTGCATGCATATCTCTCATATTCTATATTAATGAAAATGCAAATAATGAACATAGGAACCTCCTTAGAAAGTATGCTGGTGTAACCTGTTTAAACTAAACTTCAGATTCAAAAGGTTGAACTTTTTGATATATCATTATAATTACTGTGTTTTCCCCATGCAAACCAAGTTATGTTAATCTGTAACACAACAGGCACACACAGGAAAGGGTTCATATACACCTTTATCACTGGTGCTTGATGCTTGTAATAGATGTTCATTCTGAATGGTCCTTTAAAGGAAAGTAGCAGGTTAACCTCCCTAGGGGTAGAAAAAAGTTGCTAAAAGCGGTAACCCCGAGTCACACTCGGGGTATGTAAACCTATGGAAGTAATAGTAAATACAGCACTTACCTGATCCGCCGGCGTCCCGCATCGTCCATCACCGCAATGTCTGTCTTCTTCCGGCTGACTTCTGCATTGGATGAGTCACCGGGGAGTTCCCGGTGACGTCGGTGTGTGTGTACATTGCCGGCGGGGCGGGAAATTTAAAAACCATTTGTCTTGCATTCAATACAAAATAACTGTATTGAATGCAATACATTGGATTTATATGTGTAAAAGCAGTACATTGTTTTCAAGTACATAAATTTTACAGTATATATATTAGTAAGAGTATAATATGTATTTTTTTTTAAATGTAATTTTTTTTTTTTTTAACTATTGTGGGAATTAGCTGGACAAATGGTACGCAACTAGCAGGACTGGATGCCAAATCAGGGTTTTATTGCAAAAAAACACCAAAAATTGTCCCAAGAGGAAGGCTTAATGTCAGCCAGGTAAAAACCAAACACACAAGCACTTATCTTCAGCTGCCCATGTTCATAACTGTCCATTTCCAACAAAAAGGCAGAAAATCAACTAGGGTCACCTTGTTTGTAAAGTCTTGTCTCTCTCTCTTTCTGCTGCATGCTCTCAAGCCCTCTCCATTAGGGTCATAGCACATCACATCCCCCTAACTGAGCTCCTGGCTCTGTGTTATATCTCCACCCTCATCAATTATCTCCCAGATGAGAGTCCTCCACCTGCCCCTTTACACAGAAGAGGAATCCTGTGCAAATCTATCTGCTCTCTAGTACCTTCATGCTGGTTACCTACAATATATAGATTATTACATTTATTCAATTTATTATTTTTACATGATTTTGTGTTTCCAACGCTATTATACTCATACTGTTACATTATACTGTAAAATAAATTTTCATGAAAAACAATGTACCGCTTTTAGACATATAATACTGGAAAGAAATGAACCGCTAGGAAGGTTAACACAATACTTAATGTGAGAAAAAAAAGCTGCATAACTTGCTTCTGTGCATTGGCAGCCAATTCCACTACCTAAATTAGGCTGTTAAATTGAGGTACAATAGATGCTTAAGCTTGTGTGTTAAATGTACAGAAGAGGCCGAGTGCAGAGTTCCCAGGTCTGTACACCAGCTGTGCCCATTATAAAGGGCCCCTACCAACCCTGTGCTAAGCTGCCAGGTCTGTATACCCCCGGTGCCTATTATGAGAGGTTCTCAATACTCCTGTGCCCAGGTCTTCTCCGCTATTGTGCTGAGTTCTTGGGTCTGCACACCAGTTGTGCCCATCATAAGAGGTTCTGATTGTATCTAGGGCGAACAGAAACACAGAGTGGAAAAGGATAAGCAGAACATCCCACAACTACCAGGATGATAGGAACAATCAGGAATTGAAAAGGAGATAGAGAGACACTGAGCCTAATTTATGAAAACTATCCAAGGCTGGAGAGAATACATTTCTATCAGTGAAGCTGGGTGATCCAGCAAACCTGGAATGGATCTGGTTCAGGATTGAAAACATTTTCTAAAAAATAGCAAACTACTTTTAAGAAATCTATTCCAGGTTTGCCAGATAACCCAGCTTCACTTAATTCATCACTTAGTTCTCTCCAAACAGATTTTTTTTGGTTTCACAATCAGGGATGAAACAGGAGCCACAAATCAAAAAGAAAAGAAATCAAAAGAACAAAGTGTGCAAATATTGGGAAAACTAAAATCACTTTTAAGGAGATACACAGAACGGTGATTATGTTCAGCAAAATATATTTTTGGCATTCAGGACCCTTGGCTTCTTATCATAGTTTGCATCTAAAGCTTACCATTTTGAATACAAAGAAAATACTTTGCTCTGCTTGTTATGGCTATTTTTGTGCTAAAGCAAATAATGAACTTTGGCAAAGAACAGAGGAGCAGATTGTTAAAAATGAGCTCATTGTCAGTCTGCGCGGGTCTTCTCTGATTATCTTTGGTTCATGTCCTGAATGGCATCAACCTCATTTACATGCTGATCATTCCCAAGAAAGATTGCTGTGAACAATGGTGCACCAGTCAATCCTTACGGCCATTATACAATTAGAAAACCTCTGAGATAGCCCTACACATATGTCAATGATTTGAATGCAAGCTGGGTCGGCCAAGACGTGATGACTTCTACCCTTATCCAGCATTTATTCATCACCTGCACTGAGTTTAATTGCAGACTAATTGCTTGTATGCTGTTTATGTGTTCAGCCCTGGAAACTGCCAATGGCATAATAGTAGTTTAAAGTCTAGAAATGTTTTTGATGTTTCCTCCCTTTATGTAATCTATGGCCTACCAGGCACAACATTAAAGGATCATGTAGATAGTTGTGTTGCAGGCACATTTTACTATGCGGTATTTAAAAACCCAACAGACACCCCATATGGCTGTTATAATGCCCTGTGTTGAAAAAAAAATGTAGGTCCAATTTTAGTGTGTTTACATGCATTGAATAAAGGACCACAATGGTGCCGAAGGTCACCTGCTGCCAAGCAAGTCTTATTGCTATTTTACATTTGGCAGTTGACCTGAATTTTGGCAGGGCAAGGGGAGTGTGTATTACCAGAAGTACATGGATTTTCACAAGGGCTGGGTATAACAGCAGAGAAAAAGGGGTCTCTTCTATACAGCTAGGCATTTAATGTAGATGTTTGCTATAAAGGTTTCATTTAAAGACAAACTCCATTAAAAAATATGGCTCCCAATGCTGCAAGGGTTTAAGGACCACCTTTTTTTTGTCTAGGCAAATTTTTCTCAACAAGGGTTCCATCAGAGGTTGCTAGGGGCGAGCTGTTTGTGCCTCTTGGGTCAGTATAGGTGACATCAATGGTAAGGGTAACATTTTTCCTAATGACCAACATACTAAGGTACTTTGAGTGGAGATATAAATATAAATACATCAGAGATTTCCTGAAGACCCAAAGTTATTTCAAGGGTTCCCCTATGCTTAAAAGGTTGAGAATGTCTGGTCTATGGTGATCAGTATAAGTAGATATAATTAACTTGTCCCTCACTCTTGCAGGCTTCCTTCCTGTCCGGGGAAAAAAGTGGGGGGATCGAAGATGCTTAGTGGTGCATCCAACAGTGCAGTAAAAACAGAAAACAGGTTTTTAAATGATAATTTATGCATTCAAATTCATACAGTAAATACATTCTGATGATAGAAGTATTCATGGGGGCTAATGATGTACACAATTAATGTTTCATTGCTTCTCACTACCTAATCTGTCCAGTTGTATACAGTCATCATACCCATATCACAGAAAATTGATAATATCTTTGATAAGCTCGAACGAACCACCATGTCACCCTGATTTACATGCCGGGTGAGTGACTTTTTTAAAGCTTTGGATCTCCCACCACAATCTCTTTGGAGTGAACCTTTGTTTAATGTCCCCAATCCTCTGTAATAGAAGATCTTTATATTCATTTACTATGAAATTGTTATCATGTATGACTGGAAGTTTATTGATAGTGAAAATGTCTCCCATGAGTTTTTACTTAAAGTTAATCTCAGGTACAGAGATCTGTCACCTAGGAGTCCAAGAATAATGGTATCAAGAGAACAAGCTTAGGGAACAAAAAGAAGACACTGTTTCTATTCCATCATCTAGCTGGAAACTGCTGGAAATAAACTGAGGAGCTTAGCTTTGGAAACAAATAAATAGATCTGAGATTTGTTGTGGATTGGATAAATTTGCCCCACTGTTTATAATGCTTACGAACCCTTAGAGATCTCTACAAAACATCCATAAAAAGTTATTTTGGCTGGACATACACTTTAAATTACACCCATTGGCAAAGTATATTGGGGTGTAATTCAAAATGAATGGCTCCACATTACATCAGCATGCACATTGGTGCACTATCACAGTGAGTGCAGCGAAGACCACAGCGCAGACCTCAATTTAAAGCTGCGTACACACGTGCAATTCTTGTACGATGCATGAACGATGCAACGAACAAAGGACTACACGATGCATGAACGAGTGCTGTACATACAGCACCGTTCTGCTCTATGAAGAGGGGAGGGGGAGAGCGACGGAGCGGCACCCTGCTGCACGCTCTCTCCCTTCCCTTGCATTAGGATCGCTCATCGTTCATCGTCCGATGAATGACCTGGGCTGTACACATGCTAGAT
The DNA here is from genome assembly GCF_032062135.1 of Pyxicephalus adspersus. Taxonomy (NCBI): domain Eukaryota; kingdom Metazoa; phylum Chordata; class Amphibia; order Anura; family Pyxicephalidae; genus Pyxicephalus; species Pyxicephalus adspersus. The sequence goes on from NC_092858.1 coordinate 168,225,185, forward strand.
TCTCGCCCGATATCTGGCCAATGCCGATTATCGGTCGAGAAAAATTTGACGTGTGTACGCAGCTTAAGTTTGATAGTAATAAACTATAAGAAACATATCACTGGTAACACTATTACAGTTAAATAACACAGGTCAACAAAAAATTAGTTTTGATAATCATCAGAAACCACAGAAAACTTTTCTAAATCCCTAAAACGTACAGTTCCTGAGTTTTTAAGTACTATTATAGGTAACATTGTATGTGCATGTATTTTGTACTAAAACGTAAGTACCATTGAAGTGAATGTTAATACATCTTCAGTGTGTCAACTTTTTCATTTCTCACCGTGCTAATAAAGCGTCCCTTAAAAAAAGATTTTTACGAAAATTGGGTGGCACAGTCGAGAAAGGAGTAATTAAAAATCCCAGTAGAGACCAAGATTGAACCAAACTGGACTCTAATTTTACTACTGTATATTGAGATGTGCCATGCCACCAGTCCTTGACATGTCTCATAAGGCATGCCAAATTATATTTGCGTAGATCAGGGCATTTATCCCCCAAATTGTCTTTAGAAGAAATTAGTTTAGATCTAGCAATACAAAGAGTTTTTCCCTGCTGATTGAAGTTTTTTTAACGTCTGTGTGACGTAGAAGTAATGGTAAAGTTTGTAGAGGATATACGTTATTTATATATTTTAAGCACTCCATGGTTTGATAAGGCAAAGCAAAATCCCTTTTCAATAAGTTGTTAGCACAGGGAAGAGAAGGCCCGTCGCTGTTTGGTAATCTCCATGGAGTAATCAGAAAATAACAAAATTCTAGTGTCATCAATGCAAAAATGGTCTTGCCTTTAAAAGAAGCATCTTATCAGTGAAGTGATGATATTGCACTGTTAAAGGACGAGGAAATGGTTTATTACGCTGAGGGGGGGGTCCCAATTTGTGGGCCTTCTCTATCTTCATGGGTACTGTAAGCCCCAAAGATTTAGGGAGAGTGATGGAACATAGCTTTTCCAATTCAGAAGGCTTATATGACTCAGGAACACCAATGATGTGCAAGTTATTGTGGCGTGCTCTATTTTCCATATCTTTTACTTTTTCCTGTAATTGCAAGTACTAATCATTCATCTGTTGCTGTTTTGTACGGGTAGTCAATAAATCATCTTCCAAATCACTAATTCGTTGCTGCATGCTTTGCAGCTCTTCCCCATGTTTAGTGACAACTTCTGTTATAGCCTGTAAATGCTGCTGTAATGCCTCTTTAATATCATGTAGCAAAGTAGGCTCAAGATAGTGGGAGACCTCCTTAGCGAGCTTGGTGTAGTCTATGGCCATGCAGAAATGTGTAGGGGACTCTGTCCTACCTATACCGGAAGACTCGTCTGCGTGGTCCCGCATGGCGTTGGCCATCCTGGCCTGTGATGCTTCTTCCCTGCCTGCTTCTGCTGGGAACGTCTAGAGGACTGAGAGCCTAAGATAAAGCGTTCCATCCGCTCTCTGGATTGCTTCAAGCAGTCAGTTCATGTTGTCATAGCTCTCCTTTAGGTTAATGGAATAGGCAATCGGTATACTTGGTTTGGAGTTACCATTATGCAGTAAGACTGATTTCACACTTCTTTGGGAGGAATCAATGAAGATACGCCATTCAGATGGAACATGCTCTTGTGACAAACTGGTAAAGAGGGCATTTATATCATGACAGTAGCACACTGAGCTATCACTAGTGAAGAATGTTGCCAAGTTATGGTTTCGTTTTCTGTAGTGAGTTACAGTTACACCCTTTGCAAGCAAGTGTTTCTGTTTAAGCCTTGAAGCAAGAAGTTCTGCATTGTCTTTGGAGAGATTTAGATCATGAACTAGATCATTTAGTTCTGCTTGTGTAAAGATCTGTGGTTCTGAATCTTCAGTCCAAGAATTATCCTGGTCACCAAGTGCACAGCCGAAATATAATTTGTATATCTTTTTAGGTTCTCTGGTAATTGGGTGACGTTGTGCTTTCATCATGAATGAACCACACACGTAACAGAAACTGTCTGGATCATTGGGGAAATTTCTAGGCATGATGATAAATAAAATCAATCACAGTTAGTGCGGTCTCTAACCTTAAAAAAACTGTCAAATGTTGTAATATGTTAAGGCTTTTTATAAAGAATTTCACACAATATATAATTAGCTGCATCACAAAAACTAGACGTGCTGGAGAAAAACTGAACACAGATTTAAAATGCACATAAGAATTACTACAAATCACAGATAAAATATATCTGATTAAAATAAAATGTTGACTCGTGTAATATGGAGGGATTAGATCCCCAAAAAAGGACAGTTAGGAGCTATATGGAGGTGGTTGTTCTCCAGGTTTTGTGGTTACTTAATCTGTCCCCAAGACATTTTAAATACAATTGACATAAAACACCTATGGAAGCTTAAAGTGAACCTGTCAGTCATTATTGACTTTAAATAATGTATGATGCCCTGTATGGTCAATTTTAATCTGCATTTATAATACATACGAGTATATCCTGTTTAGTGCAACTCTCCTAAATGGATGACGCTGAACGTACCTTATCTTGATCCCATTGATTGCTGTTTTTACTAGTTTTCATACTATAAATAAGTTAATAAATATACTCTTAGGAGATACCAAATATGTCAACCCTTAAAGTTGCATGGGACTATAAAGTGCTTTTGTCAATGTTTTCTGTTTAATTGTTGCAGATTCACCCTCAACTTTTTTAATAAACGTTTATCCCAAGAACAGTTTTGGATATAAATATAATTGCATTTCGTTTTGGTGTGGCTTTGGTGGGCATTAATATATCATTTGGAAAGAAATCTACAATGCCTGTATACCCCTGCATTTCCTTAATTTATTCTGTGTATATGTGCTTACCCCATCTCTCTTGCTGCATTTTATTATTCCCCCATCATTTCCATCAATATTCCTCCACGATTCACCAAGGGGGCAAAGCCTTAATAATCTACTAAAATGGTCAATTACAAAGTGACACACTGCAGAACAAGGCATTGTAAGTCAGTAATAGCGAAATGATCAGCTGCCTACAGATCAGAAAGCCTATACACAATACAGATGACTTTTTGATCAGTGCTCCAATGGATGGGGTCCTCCTTAATGCTGGTGACAACCTACATTATATATGTCATTTTATAATTTTACTTTTCATTTTTTCATTGTTGCGTACAGTACACATTGGGTGTACCTTCAACCGGTGGTCTGCAAGAAAATTTTGGTGGTCTGCGGCTCTGGCTGGTGTGCCCCCGAGCAGGGTCAGGTGAAGAACCCCGCTGGGAGGGCGCACCGGCCAAAGCCGCAGACCATGGCTCCCATACGGATCACTGGCTCAGGACACCACTAGCCCACTCTACCATCACAGGCTCAGACTCGCAATAGGAGAGTGGGTGGGTTCTTGCATCATGACGCCACAATGGGGGATGTTTCCTCCCCCTTAGGTGACATCCGGCTCCACACACATGTGCAGTTCAGAGCCGGTAAGTTTAGTGGTCCGTGGGTCCGAAAAGGTTGGCGACCACTGTTCTAAAATGTCTTCTGGGATCTGCAGCTTGGCAGCGATTGTAAAATTTAGGTTACAAAAGACTAAAGGTTGCAAAGGATTTTTTTTCCTGGATGGAAAGGGTGAAATTCAACCCCTATACATTTTCAGCAGTTGATGATCTCCAAGTCCCAGTCTTCAAATATAGGTATCGTGTTTTACTTGTATCTCACAGGTACCAGTTTAATTGTTCTGTTTTAGCAAAGGATCTTAGAGCTTGGCATCTGATGGAAAAAACTGGAGGACTGGCCGAACTGCGTTCAGAACTAATAAAGGAGACCTGTGCTGAAAAATTATAAAGCTAGTGGAAATTGGGAACCTCTCCTTCTGCAAATGCTGGTTGCCCATTTCATGTCTACATCACGTTGGAAAAAAATGTTAAGGAGCAAGTGTACAAATTAGGAGCTCAGACATTCCTTCCACACATTTTTTTTTGCTCAAGGAAGTGTTATTGCTTGCGAAAGTGTTGAAGAAAGTGGTCACAAAGAGCACCTAACGATGCAGCGATCCTGCAAACAAACGGTAAAGTTTGGTCGATGCAAACAATCTTTCTTGATCATTTCCAGGCAAACTAGAATGAATGAGCACATAGCATCATTTAGTTCTATGACAAGAGAAGGGGAAGGATAAAGCACACATTGCATTCTTTGCCAAAGGAAAAAAACAGGGGTCATCCCTTCTGAGTCATTTAGGATCCACCATAGTGGATAGCTAAACAACATCAAGGAACCACTGTACACATGCTACATTTTTGCTCAATACAATCATGATTGCTCGTATCAGACAGTAATCATATCACATAGATTTAGAATACCATTCAGGTCACTGGGATTTTTAGTTGGAAAGCACTTGTTTTGCAATGCCTGATATCAAATCCATGGCAAATGCCTGCTAAGGAGATTATTATTACAAAATAATCTGTTCTAATGCAAAATTTATCCTCAGCATACCATATCCACCATGCGTTCTGTGCCGATTAAAAATCTAAATCTGGATTCATACAATGTAATCTAAAATGTTCATGCTAAAGTAATATCAGGCCAGTTGTTTTATGTGACAGGAACCCCTTAGCAAATTATTCTAAAGGACCCTTTAAAGGTAAATTGCTATGATGTGATCAGGCTTTAATGTGTATATAAAGACAATCTTTTTGTGTTTAATTTTGGTAAAGGTAGGGAGGATCAAACCCTTGTTAGGTATTCTGCTTTTGAGGGTTGGTGGGATTCCATTCCATTCCAACAGCAAAAGGGAACCTTACAAAACCCATTCCACAATTTTGTTAGGACTAGTTAAGCTGAAAGAGACCCTCTTTGATGCAAATACTGCACACATGCAGCAGCATATATGGTCAGAAGAGCAAAGTGCAGAGATTGGAAGTATGTAATGTACATTGTACAACATTCACAAGTATAGTGAACAACACACCCTATGATTCATTACACACATTCCATGGCAAAATAGTACCCTACACATGTACATATATTCACATACCCACATACATACATACACAAACCCACAGCATACCTCCCAACTCAAATCCAAATCCTCCTTCCCTTCCCAGTTGTCCCTCTTTTGGGTGGATATTTACACTTCTATGAAAAATGTATTTATTAAATTTTAAAAAGTGTCATTTTGCACCAATCCTTCATCCAGATTCAAAGTTTATTTGTGTTTCTTTTTTTTATTGTCCACACCAGAGTTTTTCAACGGCACATTTTTTACATTGAAAAAATCCTGCGGCACACCACAAATCAAAAATGTTACAAAATGATACTCTGCAGTAAGTCTCTTGTCTCTAAGAACCTACCTACTGCCATCCACTGACACAGAAGAGTATTACATTACACTGCCAGTCACTACAGCAAAGATACATTTGATAATGGTAATTGGATAACTTCCCACGGTACACCTAAAGATCTCTTCCGCACACTAGTGTGCCGCAGCACAGTGGTTGATAATCACTGGTCTATACAACAGTAGAGGTGTGTCAATTGTCAACATGCTTTATGGTACAAACTGTCCCTGTTTCCTATCTCTCGTCTGGACTACTATAACCTCCTCCTCTCCGGTATTCCACTAAACCGACTCTCTCCTCTACAATCTATTATGAACACTGCAGCCAGACTCATCCATTCTTCCCACCGCTCCTCCTCTTGTGAATCTCTTTGAAGTTCTCTTCATTGGCTTCTATTTCACCTTAGAATCAAATTCATCTCCTGTGCTTTGCCTTCAAATCCCTCCACAGTTCTTGTCCTTGACTTATCTTTCTGACCTGATGAAAAAATACCCCCCTAGCCGCTCTCTTCGTCCCTCCAATGACCTACTAATGACTTCCTCATTCATAACCTCATCACTCGCACGGCTCCAAGACTTTTCTAGAGCTGCCCCAACTCTCTGGAATGGTCTTCCTCTTCCTACTTTCTGCACATTTGTAAGAGCACTCAAAACCTATCCTTTTAAACTCGTCTACCCGTCTTCTTCTGTCTCCTAAACCCCCACTACTTATTCACCATTCCATACCTCTCCTCCTATTGTGTGATACTTCCGCCTCCTCTTAGATTGTAAACTCTTCCGGGCAGGATTCTCTCCTCCTATGTCACTGAATGTATCTGTCTGCCATTTGTAACCCCTATTTAATGTACAGCGGTTTTTACACCTTTTTTTAAACCTTTTCTTTAAAAAAGAAAGGGATAAAGCCCCTCGCCTTCTGTCTTTATTGCAAAGACAGAAGGCGGTAAAGACAAAATGGGAGTGCAGAGCCTCCTGGGATACCTATGTCACCTCTCCTTCTGCGAATGGCCGATATTGGGCATACCCAGAGGGAGCTTTTTTCTTATAATGGGAAAAAATGGCAATCCCATGCATTCACAGTGAAATCAGCTCTTTTTTTTTCCATGTAGAGCATCATGGAGGAAGATGGCAGCACCTGGAACTTCCTCTGCATTGGGGCGAAGGCGAATTCTAGGACGGCGTGGGTCACAAATGAGGACAGCACCAGGGACGTTAGGAGACTGCTACGGTCAACTAAAGGTCTTCAAATATCCTAACTGTGCACATTGCTACTATAGCAAAAAATCTACCTATATATCTATGATGCAGACAGGAACAGTAAGAAACCCAAAACGTGGTTTAGGAGAAAAAACTCATACCAACAGCGAAGCATGCTGGTTGAAATGTTATGGTTTGGGTTTGCATTGCTGCTTCAGGGTCTGGACAGTCATCCAAATCAACTATGAATTCTAAATGATATAAAAGTGAGCCTAATGATAAAGACAGAAGTGTTCCAAAGCTGTGTTAGGAGACACTTATAAGCTGGTCTGATCTGCTGGTGTGAGTTTCATTGTTTTATTGTTGCCGACCTTGCCTGTTCTTGACTTTTTTGATTGTATGCTGCCTGGGTCGACCTTTGCCTGTTACCCCAACTCGGCTCTGCCATATTTATTACCCAATAAAAATATCCAACTGTAATATCAGGAAGTGTTGACTAGTTAAGGAACTTTTTCTAAAATAACCCAATTGTACTGCATGTACTTTTATGACCAAGTTGCTGTAACCACTATGTACCGTGTTTCCCCGAAAATAAGACCTACCCCGAAAATAAGACCTAGCACTTTTCCCCCAACCTGCCCTAATATAAGACCTACCCCGAAAATAAGACCTAGTAGAAAAAAAAAAAAAAACTCACCGAGCGGGAGACAGCGGGCGTACACACTCCGGAGCCGCACAAGCCGATGCTTGCCTTGTAGTTCCGGCTCCTGTCACAGGCGGAGTGATATTACATGCACTTCGCCTGTCAGAAGCCAGGAACTCGGCTCGCGTCTTCTGATAAGGTAAGTTTTTTATTTTTTTATTTTAACCAGCACAATTACGGTATAAAGATAAAAAAAAAAATAAAAATGTGAGCAATCATTGCCCCAGCCACATTTTGTGCTGATTTTAGGTTTGTAAGGACAAGCTGGCTGATTTAATACAGTAACAGTGCAAGAAGAGAAATGCTGAATTCAGTAACCAATACCGGTAGCAATGAATCAATGAAGAGTTTAATTTACAATTGGGTCACCATATAAAACTCTCAAATGCACAGAAAAATAAAAAAAATAAAAATGTGAGCAATCATTGCCCCGGCCACATCCACTGAGTGCTGATTTTACACAGATCCACAGATGCTGTACAGTGCACCTGTGGGTTACCGTATCTTTTCTGGTGCACTGTGCTGCATCTGTGGATCAGTGTTAAAGCACCTTAATACGTTAACCACTTCAAAATGTGCCTTTTTTTATGGCCATATTCATACATGAATATGGTAAGTGTTTTTTTTCATTAAAAAAAGTATATAAGACCTACCCTGAAAATAAGACCTAGTGTGTTTTTGGAAGCCCAAAAAAATATAAGACAGTGTCTTATTTTCGGGGAAACACGGTAAAAATACTTTTTTTGGCATTTTGTATAAATAAAGCTTGCTTGATGATTTTATTTATGATTGAAACCACTGGAACTCCCTGCTTTGTTCTACTCCAGCAGTTGGGTATTTTGAATGTCTCTTCTTGGCTTGTTACATACCTCTGGGAGGTGGTGAAATTAAATATAAGTAGATTATTGTGTTTTCTTTTTGAAAATAAGGCATACCCTAATAAAACTGCTTACATACTGGTCAGCCACTGCACAACTATTGTAATGTAACTATTTTCTCGCAAATAATGCACTATTTGTTGCCTAACTGCATACTTTCCATTCACTGAACAATATTTGTGGCTAATGTCTCTCAAATACCATACTTAGTCTAATTTAAGATTAAACCTGCCTACTATTTCTGTTATGTTGTTGCTTAACCAAGGAAACTACATATTGCCCACCCATGGATCAGTTTTTGCATACTAACTAGTGATTGAAGATAAAACCTGTTTAGTCTTCTCCTCTTATAATGCATGCAAACCAAACCGCTTAAAAATTCTGCCCAGCCACTGAACAATATTTGTAGCTACTGTCTCTCAGATAATACATTACAATTTAAATAGCAAGATAAAACTGGCCCTGTCTCTTTCCATTCAATGTCTATCCAAGTGCTCATGTACTTACTAGTTTTTTCAAAATATAGCCCCTATACAGGCTGTCCCCTGGTTAAGGACATCAGACATACGAACGCCTTCTAGATACAAACGAAACATCCGCATAAATGGCAAATATCGGTAGGTCCCATTCACATGTGTATTCAAGAATCTAGGGTTAAGTACTCCCTCTAATCTAGTAACTCCTGGAATTGTATCCAATAAACCTAAGTATCGTGGAACCTCTCTTCTGTGCCAAGTAGAGATGAGTAGCTCTGAGTAATATGTTGGCGCTATATAAATACTGTTGGATAATAATGGTAATTGTCCCTGTATATTTAGGTACAGGATAAAACCTTGCAACTGTCAATATTGTATGGAACAGACAAACATGTGCAAGACAGAATTTGAAAGGAGAATGAACATTGGTGAAAAGTCCTGGTATGAATAATTACAGTTATAAATGTCTTGCAAAAAGGAACTTGGCACCTAAAAGGTGCAGCAAGCCAGTTATGGCAAAGACACTTTGATGCAAAAGCAGAGCATGAGCCTAAAAGTTCAGCAGAGGAAGCCTTTAAGGTGAACTGTTTTATAAATGTTGCTAAGCATGCAACAGTTTCTATTTAGACTCCTTACCTAACAACAAAATTTTGTTTTGTTAATCACCATTGTGGTGTAAATAATTGATGTTGATGGACACACCAAATTGTGTAATTTTGAAATATTTTTGCATGGAATAAGTTATCTGCCACAGTGTTCCATGCTAATTGAAATTGAAATATGTTTTATTATAAACGTTTTACAAAGATGTTTTACAATACAGATTTATGAGGCATTATATCTTCCTTAGAAGTGACATTGCATATTGCATATTGGGGCCAGTTGCCTTTGACAGTTTTTTTACATTTAGGGCCTCATTGCCCTATTGTGTTTCTAATGTTTGCACTTTTTTGAACTTTTGAAACTTTTGTTTCCTAGACTAAGATAGCAGGTCGAGAAATCAAAGTATGGAAGGAAGATGTAGCAGAAATGCCCTATGAAGAATTTTTTCATTTTTCAATTTTCAGACTAAGATAGCAGTTTCGGAGGATAAAACTGTGAAAGAATGGCCTGGTGTGGGATCTGGAATGATGTAACAGATGAATAAACCTGTCAAGAACCCTTTATGAAGAAACATATTTCTATATGTATACCAAATATGAGGTCATCCAAAAGCACTGCAGCATATCCTTTAACTGGCATCCTTATACGGTAAAATGCTGGTTTAAGGGATGATCATTGGTCAGTACTGGTCAAACACTGGCCATTGTCTTATTTCCTGGGTAGTTAAAACACAGTGCCATACCTAATGAACTAGTCTTGACCAGAACTAACTTGCCAAGTTATTGATTTCCGGCAGACTCCTTGTGTGAATTCAGTTTTGTTCCGCAGCTAAGTATCTTTTGTTATAGCTTCTTAATTGTTATTGCATTGTTTTGTCTATCTGTCTTATTATTAAATAGTATAGTCTTTCAAGTCTTCGTGTTATCTCTCTGTGTACACTTCAAATTCAACCTATTAATATTTACATTAACTGTCACAAATTATATTTGTGACATAACACTTGGTACCACAAGTGGGGTTTGATCTGTACAAACTAGAGATATTGATGATAAGATTGATAACGGGAGAATTTTGATTGTCTTTGTGCTGATTTATTATTTTGTTTTTTGTATTAAGTCATAGTGCAATCAGAATAAAATGCAGAAATTTTTTAGCTGGGGTAAAAGAAAGTTGCAAGGTGATCAGAGGGCAAGTCCACTCCCAGGTTGGGTGTCCACATCTAGACAGTGGAACCCATTTGCTTGCGAGTATAATAAATGTCATTATAAATAAAAAAAAAAATAAAATAAATGTTGCACTGATCCAATTGGCAGATCCCTGCCAGTCGGTAAGGGAATTAGATCTGTCTCGGTATCACAAAAAGGAGCAGAAGGCCGCTGGCCAGGTAGGAGCTCCAAGCTGAGAGAGAGAAAAGAGATATTGGAATCTGAACTGCAGGTTGTTACAGAGCAATTATCTCTACTAAGAATGTGTTTGAGTGATACTGAGACGCAGAGAGAGGAAGTTGTTTCACAGTTTTCAAAGTATGTAGTTAATGCTGTGAAGAGAAAACAGTGTTGTAAGAAATGGACTCTTACAAGAGAAGGCGCTAAGTTGCATGTTAGAGCATTGATTTCAAGATGAAAATGTGGGGAGGTTGAACATTGGTCAGGGTCATCTGAATCTGATGAAGAAATTGAGAGTGCAAATTTGGGATAAGTGTGGGTATGATCAGGTATGATGCTGACTAATACTGAAGCAATTGGACCGGGATGTGTATCCTTGGACCCCAGAGTTCATCTTCAAATGCACAGGGCACGCAATACTGATCGCTCTTTCAGTTTATTGCATTTGATTAGAGACTCTGTGGCTCAAGTATATAAGACTCTGATAGATATGTCACTTTGGCATACATTGGATGAGGGGATTCAGAGTACGAGAAGCTGGGTGTATTACAGGATTGGTTAGGGACCCCCTTCCTATAGATGGACGTTATGGGGTATCTACCACCTGGGTGGGGCCAGACATGTCCCGATTTACTCCTTTACTGAGTCAAAAAATCCTTAAGACAGCGCCACAACATTTGCGACCTGCATTATTCACAGTATTAAGTGATTTGGATGGGAGACAGGGGAATGTGCATGAAGCAGCAGCATTAATGGGTCAGTAAGAAGAGACTGAAAAAGGACCAGGACCAGGACATAAGCAAAGACCAATACAAAGGGCAGAAAAGGGAGATTTCATAAAGAGGTTTAAAATGAACAGAAAACAGTTGTTTCTTGAACTACTTAACAGTGGTGTTCCCAAAGCAGCATGATGGGATCCCTACTCCTGATCTGTTCAAACACTGGAAACAACTGAAGGATAGAGGGAAGTTACAGCCAGCCAGACTCAAGAAGGTGTCGTCTAGTAATGTAGAAAAAATAACCCCTCCTTCTACACCTCCCCAGAAAAGAAACAACCCATAAATATTTACATAAACTGTTACAAATTATATTTGTGACATAACACAGGTAGAGCGATCGAAGTATGGAAGTAAAATACCACTGTGGACATAAAAAAAAGAAACTTGTTATTTTCTAGAGTAAGTTGGTGTGTAAGGAGATCAAAGTATGGAGATAAGTCAAAGACCCGTCAGTGTTTTTCAAGAAGGAAAAATGCTGGTTCCTAGACAAGGATAGCAGGAAGGGAAGTATAGAAGTTAGGTGCAGCAGAAATGCCTTACAAAAAAACATATTTTATTTCCCAGTAGTATTCTGATGGGGAAATTTTATATAGAAACTTGTTTTATTTCCCTAACTAAGTTGGCAAGTAGGGGGGAATCAAGGCATGGAAATAACCCTTGTTAGGACCCCTTATAAAGGAAATTTTTTTGTTTCTTGAACTAAAATGTAGGTAGCAAAGTAAGACCCTGGAGGATTATATGGTGTGGAGGATTGGAGGTGTGGAGGATTATGAAGAAACATGGAAGTAAAATGCTGGAAGATGCTGGAAGTAAGATGCTGGTGGGAATACTTGATAGAAAAACTTGTTTTATTTTCCAAACTAAGTTGGCAGGTATGGATAACAAAGTATAGAGATAAGACTTATATAAAGAAATATTATTTGTTTCCTAGACTAAGATGACAGGTAATGGGATCAAAGTATTGAAGTCAGATGCCAGCGAGGGCGATATATGAAGAAACTTGTTTTATTTTATGGAGTAAAGTAACAGGGAGGGGAATCAAAGTATTGAAATAGGACTACTGTAAAATTCCAAAAACTCTTTCATATAAAAACTGCTGATCAGTAGGTTAGGGTGATGATGTGCGTGCAATGCATGTCCCGCTCGCATTTCCCAAAAACTTAATTCTAAACTAAGTGAATTCCAACTGAAAACTGCTATTATGATGCCTTTAGGTAAAAATATAAAAATTATGAGCTACACCAGACAATGAATAATATAATCAGTTTTTATATTTATCACCCTATACAAGTGGTAAATTGGGTAAACTATGCACCATTAACCAAAATATGAATTTAGATGGATCAAGCAGACAATACGTCACAAAGTGATGCTGAACACAGAAAAGAAGAAGGTGAATCAAACAGTATGGCAGCACCTACCTTCCAGCCCTGCAGCAGCTTCATTTCCGATAGCGTTTCTTTTTTTTGTGTTTATGATCAAACAAACAGGTCAAATCTGCAGACAGTCGTATCCCTCCAGGGGCATAGAATAATCTTAGGCTCAGCTGCAAAGATATCAAGGGAGGAGAGTAAGGGAGTGTGTCTAAACTGTTCTAAGCTATAAAAATTTACAAGGGAGTGGGAGAGGTTTGCTCAAGCAGGCTGTTGACAAAAGATTTTATCCTCGCTGTGTTTATTCATACCATTCAGAAACCCATAAATATGCACTATGGATTTACCATTTTAAAATCACTTGCAGAAAAAGAAGTGACAGGCTCAACTGGGTCATGCCAGCTCTTTACAAAAAACTCCTATATTATATGTTATTCAACAGATTGCATCGATGTGAACGAAGCACAAACAACTCCAGGTATCCTTTTAACAAGCTTTATTGCATAATCCAAAAACAAGCCAAGGGTCATACACAAAAGACCAGTCTGATAAAGTGCGGTACAGATGGACGAGGCAGAGTTCATGCAAAGGTCAGAAATCAGGCCGAGTCGCTGCTGGTAAAAATAGAAGTTTAACCGGTAATTCAAACACAAGAGTGTACCCAAGCACACTGTTACACAGAGGCTATAACGGGCAAGGGTGCAATAGACAGGTCTCATTAAATGGGCAGACTGCCCAATCACATTGCGCCACCTGGCGCTATTGGATAGGGTAAACATAGCCCGACGAATCACCTGTGGCCGATTTGGCCTCAGGAAATTCAAACTAATCATGCCCCGTCCCCGGGGGGTACAAGAGGTGCGCATAGTAGCGTGCGCCTCTTACACCAGGGCTGCCGGACCGTGCTGTTGTGCGCACATCCACAGGAGTGCTGAGGTCCTGTGCATCACAGTAGTTCGGCCGGAACGGATCCCTCTGCCAGAGAGGGGAAACGCGCTGCTAGCAAAGCAACGGCGGCCTCCGCCAAGCTGCCTGCTGCGGCAGCCTTCCCCCTCACTGCCCCGTGATCCCTCAAGTCGCCGAGGACAACGCGGGTTCGCCGGTGGGGTAAGTACCTCACAATGGGTTTTAAGATCTCTTTTAAATGAGCAGAAAGTAGGAGCAAGCTGAATAGGATGAGGAAACCATTCCAGAGACTTTGGGCAGCTCCAGAAAATTCATGGAGCCGTGCGTGTGATGAGGTTATGAGTGAGGAAGTCATTAGTAGGTCATTGGAGGAGCAAAGAGAGTGGCTAGGGGAGTATTTTTCTATCAGGGCAGAAATGTAGGTGGGAATATAACTCCGATGTATAAATCTCTTTTAAATATATAAATCTAACAAAAGTGTTTAACACAAAACCTTTTGTTCCTACCTATAAATTGTTGAATTTGATATTTTTCTATGGAAATTTAGGGACATTTGGTTTACTCAGTCATATTTCAAGTATAGATTCTTCAAAGTCAAAATTGTGTGAAACAAGGGGTGTATCCTATTTACTTTGCTGTATAATAATTTGCTGATTGTTCCTATTGTAGAACATTTGATGGTATTCTATGCCGTGACACACCCAATGGTACTATACTGGGTTATTATACTGACTTGCTACAAATATCCCTAAAATTGTTAAATAATAATACATTATTGAGTCAAAGATCAGTCCAAAATTATGCTTTTCCTTCCCCAAAGATTATTTTGTACTGGTCAGCCCTTTTGCTGTATGTGTTTAGTTTTATTATATTAACTAATTATATGTAGCTACATTTTAAAAAATTTTTGTTGTACTGGTGGTTACTGCCGAGTTGCAGTCCTTGGGCATACCAGGCCGGGCAGAATGATACACATACCAAATCACAAGGCAGAAAAATTGTCATAAAAGGCTAAGGTCAAGGCAGGCAGGCAGCAAGGGAGGTCAGGTCACAAGCCAGGGGTCAAACACCAGGGATCCAGGAAATAGACACCGGTGATACAGGGGCAACTGCAGACACAGGGAACACAGGAGACACTGGAAGCAACAGGAGGCACAGGTGACACAGGTGAGAAATCTCCATAGACAGACAGGAACACTGGAACTGGAGTGCTGTGTCTGAGCCAGCTAAGTAGCCAGGGATGATTAAGAGGCTATTTTTTGATTGCCTGGTGGGTTGGGCGAAACTGATAAAGCTTGAGAGCAGATGCACGCCCAGAGTCAGGGGAAAGACGCCTGCACTTTAGTGAGGAATATGTATGTGTGACAATGTCTAGACGTTTTGAACAATTTTCTTTAATATTAAAAAAAGCAGATGAAGGCAAGCAAGTCAGTAGCAGCAATAATAAATTTCCAGTGTGTCTTTTCATGGCACCTATTAGCACCCATTGTACACAAGCCTGCATACATTAATTGATGTAACTTGCTAATTTTAATGTTCCTTAAAACAGATCTAAACTAAAACTTTTATCTTACATGTAAGGTTAGTCAACCCTGTTATATTAGGTAAAAATTACCTTTTTGGGGGGAAGTGGTTTAAGCACAAAAAGGTAAAGCCCCTCCTTATATGGGAGCGCTGCATCTCCCAGGGTACATTTGTCATGGATCTCAGCTTCTGGCGGCTCCATCTGTGCATTCCCAATCTCAGACATATACTCATATTCTGCTTTCTTCCAACCTTTCCTTATATTAATATTCCTGTAAATATAACATCTATAAAAAATATACAAAATAAAAAAAGGACAATAAAATCAATGTAAAAATCTATATTCATTATTGCAGTTGTAAAAAAAGTATACAAACTACAAGAGTAGCTGAAATTGTAGTTTTAACACATCATCATAATCTGGTATTCCCGACATTTTTTACCACCCCTATCATTTATATCAAAGGTCGGCAAACACTGGCCTTTAGGCCAGATACGGCTTAGCCGGTAGTTTGTTCCGGCCTAATGCTGGCCAGAATTAGGCCGGAACAAACTACTGAAGCCAGAGCCGCGGGCTCCTGAGCCTCCTCTTGCTTCTGGCTCCCTGAAGGGAATTCCCTCCCCTCCGCAATGCATACGGAGAAGAGGGAATGTTCCCAATATGGAACATTCCCTCTCCTCCAGTGCATACAGGGGATTCCCTTCAGGGGGCGTTGCTGGTGGGGGAGAAGCCATTAGGGCAGGACTCGAGAGAGAGTGTGCTCCTGCCCACCCCTGAAATGGCCTAGTTGCCAAAAAAGTTTGATGACCCCTAATTTATATGTACCGGTCCCCTTATTTCCTCCAATTTACATTATTTCAAACATGCCCAATATACATGAATTCATAACAATTTTAACTGTTCTGTATGCATTTCCCAAACCAACATTCTCTTCTACAAGAAACCACAGAGGTAAATATGGAGATTGATTTCAAATATATTTACACCTGCATACTTACATTATACAACGTCCAAGAACGGAGAGAGGGGCTTCAATGAAAATGACTCCCAAGCTTCCAACCACGGGGGGACCAGATATACTGTCCTTCAGTTACAAAGGTATCAACCCCAAATACTTTATAAAAGAAGTCCATCCCCACTTTGGCGGGGATCAGATATGACTCACAGCTTTCAGCTATTATCGGAAATGCACAAGTCAGTGGTATTTAAATTAGTCTGCTGAAGGTCTTGAAAAACATGTGGTCAGTAGAGGAACACATAAACCCATTCAATTTTTTTTATTATCTTTGATATGTAGAATATCTGCACAATAGAAAATAAACATGTAAAAAAAGTGTATGAGAAACAAACACTTTCAAAATGTAAATAGTGGTTTGACCATTCTCATGCACAGATAGCATTTATACATAGGTAAAGTTATTAGGCTACGTATACATGTTACTTCATTGTCACCTGAGATGGACTTGAAACCAAAATCTGACATGTGTTGAAAGATCCCCTAATATTGTTCATTAATCTGCTGTGGCGGATCAGGAA
Source organism: Pyxicephalus adspersus (assembly GCF_032062135.1). Lineage (NCBI taxonomy): Eukaryota > Metazoa > Chordata > Amphibia > Anura > Pyxicephalidae > Pyxicephalus > Pyxicephalus adspersus. Next base: position 168,241,889 of record NC_092858.1, read on the forward strand.
TGACCATTGTGTACTCCTAGGAAGGAAATCTCTGAAAGGTTTCACTTGCTAGTCCTCTCCTCTCTCCATAGAACAGAATTGTACTGTGTGTACAGTGCTCATTTGTTCATCTGTTACTGAAAGGGGCCACAACATCATTTCCAGCAACAATCTTCTTACTTCAGTGTGAGGCTTTAGACAGCACAACGCTGGTCTCAGCAGTGTAGTTGTAATCATTGTGACAGCCAAATCAAGTTAATTTCAAACAAGCAAAGCTGATGGCTGCAGCTGTCACTTAGCCTTACACAGAGATAACCAAAGTGACAGCTGAAGCCACCAGGCTGCAAATAAAACTAAAAAACTCAGCGTGTAAATAGTGGAGACAGATAAATAAATTAATTGAAAGATTTTTTTAAAATTTGATTAAAACTGTTCAGTGTAAAATAATCAAAAATGCATTTTGTGAAATTTTGTTTGTCAGCATATATTAACCATTCTCCAGAAAGACCTGGAATGAGCGAGGGAATGCATTGAAGATTAGTGGAAGGCCTTCATGTTTGGGAGGGGATAGGGAGCAGACAGTGGAAGGGTAATGAAAAGGGAGGCTTAGGAAGGTAGTTAGCACAAGTGAAGGGGGGGCAGGAAGAGTAGAAGTCGGAAGAAGTGGAGCATTTGGCAGCTGGACAGGGAGAGAGAAAAGTTTCCCGCTGACCCGCCCCTTTGAGCGGTTTTGTGAGGTGTTTGGTTGGGGGGTGTTTAGGGGGTTAGGTCCTCGAGGAAAGTTGGATGGTTGATGTTTTCAGTGGGGGTGAGAGACCCATCTATGGTGTGGGAGTCTCTGGTATTAGAGTGTTATTGGAGAGTTTGAAAAGTTTTTGGTTGGAATGGCTGTGAGTGCCGGTGGTATCGTTTCAGAACTGGTTGGTTGCAGCTGGAAGCATATATATCACAGTGGTGCAGACCCAAAGAAAGGGGGTAAAAATTGTGGGGCCTTCGAGGACCAGTAACCGGGGCAGTTTAAATTTGGTATAAGGTTTAGTAAATGGTGTTTGTTTGGTTATATTTATATGATATTAATGAAAGGTTGTTTTAATGTGTTTTTACTATTATTTTATTTGTTATTTATTATTTTTTTTATGATTATATCTTTGTTAATAAAGTTATTGGTTGTTTAATAAAAAGGTCTGAGGGCCAATTTAACCAATATTACTGTTATGGTATTTTGTAAGGGGGGGCTGACTGTGGGGGCTCTGCCTTGTCGCAGTCGTGTTAACTGATGTATACTGACACAGTTAAATGGATATTAAGATTTCAATTACATCTGGCTGTGAAAAGGTTAAACTAACACCCATGCCTGTTTGAATGGAATAAAATAGAAATTGGAGGTTTTGTGCACATTGGGCCTGATTTATTAAAGCTCTCCAAGGCTAAACTTTCTTTAGTGAACCTTGGGGATCCAGCAAACCTGGAATACATTTCCTAAAAGTCATTTGCTATTTGTTAGCAAAAGTTTTTAATACCAGGGCAGATTATTACCAGGTTTGCTGGATCACCCAGCTTCACTGATGAAAGTTTATCTTCTCCAGCCTTGGAAAGCTTTAATACATTTTATCAGTGTTTCTTGCAGTTGGGAAGGATATGGGTGACATTATGGGGATTTCTATTATAAGAGAGAATAGCGTCTCCTGTTATGGCAAGAACTCAACATCAGAGGAATCTGTTCACAAAATTGATTTCAGCTGTTACCTACTAACTAACATTAAAAAGGCTGTAAAAGGGAGATTTTGTAATAAAAATAGATGTTTATTTATTAATGATTTGACGAAACAAAGCAAAAATAGTATATATATATATATATATATATATATATATATATATATATATATATTTTTTATTTAAACTTTATATTGTATATATATATATATATATATATATATATATATATAAGGTTTTTAGGTCCTTTGCCTTTCACCTGCACAACATCTCCAATATCCTCCCCTACCTATCCCCAGAGACCACCAAACTCCTTGTACACGCTCCTATCATCTCTCATCTGGACTACTGTATCCTTCCCACCGCTCCTCTTCTGCTGCCTCTCTTTGTAGTTCTCTTCGTTGGCTTCCATTTCACCTTAGAATCAGATTCAAGCTCCTGTGCTTTGCCTTCAAATCCCTCCACAGTTCTTTCCTACTAATTACTGCCCCGATTCTCTGGAATGGTCTTCCTCATCCTATTCAGCTTGCTTCATCTTTGTGGAGTGCTTAAAACCCATCTTTTCAAACTTGCCTACCCATCTTCTTCTGTCTCCTAAACCCTAACTACTTCCAACCGCTACATATCCCCCCTCCTATTGTGTAATCTTCCTTCACCTCTTAGGTTGTAAGCTCTTCAGGGCAGGGCCCTCTACCCCTTTTTAATGTACAGCGCTGCAGAATATGTTGGCGCTATTTAAATACTGTTTAATAATATTATTATTAATAAAAATAATATTAATTATAATATATAAACCACATCAGCTCTCATACCTTTTAGCTCTTTACAGACCAGAGAAAATTTTACATTTCCACTATTGTCATATTTATTTGGCAATAAATCATTTTATATCATATCAATACATCATAATACAACAAAGTATAAATTAATACATTATTTTTGTAATATATATTCTTTTTTTGTGCAGAGGACAAACTAGGCTTTCATTTGGCAATATTCATTTGTAAAAATAGTTTTCTTTTTTGTAAACATTAAACCAAAAAGGAAACTCCACCAGGGATTCCCGATTGTATTTCCATAGCTGACCGAATCTGTCCTATTGTGTGTAATATGCTGTGCCAGTGTACCAGCCTGGACATCCAATATACCAAGAGATCCTCACGTCTGAGAGTGTCTGCAACAGCATGGACCCAATGTAGCCTCATGTAGCAGATTTAATACTTGTGAAAGCTGCATGCAGCAGGTCCTGAGCACTGTAGGTTAAAGAAAACTTCAATTCATTGCTTCTCGTTTTAAGGATCTCATATAAACTTTAGTCATCAGAAAGTTCTCGTCACATTAGAAAAAGCTGCAAAGAGGTTCTTATACATCACTTTCTTTCCTTGTATCGGGCATCTAAAAGGGTGGGCAACTGATGGTGTTCTCTCTGTAGAAAACCTGGTATCTTTGCACATTAAACTGCCCATCCCAACCCGGAATTGCCATCTCTCTGAAAGTCTGCTTCATTTGTTGCTCCGCCTTGCCACCAGTACCCTTAATACCCTCCGCTCAGATTTCTCCTTTTCCCCTTGCCGCTTTATTGGGATAAAGATAAGGCAATTTTTCCAGTTTGCCCCAGAACAGAGGCACGTCATTCTCTTCCTAATGCTGTTGTCCTTCCATTTCTAGGTCTTTGCTGTCATCGCTGTCAGAAGCAAAATATATCTTGTACCTATTGATTGTCAGGGTTTTCAAAGTGGGTTGAAGCTGAACTCCAGGAAAACAGCCAAATTAATAAATGAAATACATACTGAAATAATATACCTGCCATAGGATCTGTATTTATCAGGGTGCTGCTAGCAATATATTACCAGCCCTCTGGGAAAGCCTTCTGTTAGATTATGTGGAATTGTTCTCTTGCTGGCCACAAATGCTGCAAAGTCCCGATTGCTGGTAATGGAGCAGTGATGGTGCTGGCGGTAGTAGCGAGGATGCGATTTTATTGGGAATAGAGAAAGTATTTTTTAGTGATCCTATCACTGGCTACAATCATCCAGAATCAAGATTGTCTGTGTGGCATTACCTTGCTACACAAAAGCAGATCCACCTTGTGCAGCTGACTGACCAATCTGATCAATTTCCCATCTTTACGGATAATTTTAAAGATGCAGTGTACTATAGAAGTTAACGCTCAAACACACTCCCAGCCTCTCCTATTTAACCAAATGGGAGCAGTTAGGAACCACTTTGTGGTTGTGGTGAGGGATGAGCGAGGACGCGTTTTTGCCAAACGAATGAGGGAAAATGCAAGGGACGGTAACGGCAAGAAATTTTGTTGGAAATTGAGGCTGGGAGCAAATCATTTCCTCCCAGGATGCACAGAGATGCAGAGGTTAGAGCACAGGCATATATACAGAGGATATTTTAGTGTTTGATACCTGTTCCTATTTAGCAAAGAAGACCATTTGGTACAGTAAATTTCTGTGCTTCTTTAAAATAAATACAGATATTTAAGTGTTTGATACCTGTTCTTATTTACCAAAGAAACTGTCTGGTACAGGTGCATATTTGCCCGAATAAGTAAAAGATGAGAGGAAGACCCAAGGGAAGGCGTGGCATTGGGCAACCTGCCGCAGGCATACTCCCCGGGAGTCCGCCACTGTAGGACAGCAGCAGCAGCAAACTGTTGGAGGCAGCAGCACAAGTTTTCAAACAGGTCTGAGATATGTGTGGAGCACCAGTACACTGGTAGATGTATTGGGAGGGCAGAATACAATCATATAGCTACGTCATGTGGAGGGGTTTGTGGACTGGGTCTCTGGGCCTCAAGTGTTGCAGGCTCTTCTTCTGCAGCAGCAGCAGGAACCAGCACAGCTATGACAGGAGCAAACACAGATGTTAGCATGGCTAATGTGCCTGTACCTCCCGATGACCCATGTTGTTTGACCAACAGCCTTAGGATCTATCAGTGCGAAGTTCAGAGCAGGAGGCAGACTTTAAGAACCTTAGAGAGTGTTGTCAGAACTTGCAAGGCGAGGGTTCTGGATCAGTAGCTGCATTTGCAGAGGTTTGCTTACATGAAAATGAGTATGATGATGACCATGATGTCACACACCTCTCCAGTGTGGTCCTTTTTCACACTGAAAGACCATGATGAGTCAGTAGCAAGCTGCATCCTGTGCCACAGGTACATTTGCAAAGGACAGGCTGGATCACATTTGGGTACAACATCCCTGCTTTCCCACATGCGCAAGAACCACAAACCAAAGTGGGAGCATGACTAGGGTAGCCCGTACCTATCCCCTTCACCTTCTCCCCCCACCAAATACTTACTCACACCCCTCTCTCGCCAGCACTCCTCTTGACCCTGCCTTCCCCCCTTTTCCCCAAAACAATACACTACAACAATCTGGATTTAAATGGCTGGCAAGCAGCCGTTTATTAACAAACCATAAATAACTTTATAACTTATTATTATGTCACAATATAAATATTAGCACATAATAAATACCACAGATATAACCAAATATACTTCGTAAACAGATAGACAACAAACAAACACCAACAACAAACAAACAAACAACAATAAAACCAATATTAACACTTAAACAAATAAACAAGTAAACAAACAACACAGTAAACACCATAACAAAACCAATAATCACTTTAATTAACCATCTTACTTTCTGTGCATTAACCCTTTAAATAACCATCTTTAGAAATCCAACCTCAACATTTTAAAACCAACGACTAGGTTGCAGGTCCCGGAAGGTAAAGTCCGCCACCACACATCACATGTTCTCGAACCACCATATCAACCAGGCCCCTGGGCAACCCAGTACCACCTCCGGGGCCTCCACCTTTTAATACTTAAAGGAGGGTTCACCACCACCTTGGGTGCCCCCCAACCAACATTTACCTAGCACTCTTACCTTCCCCAGAGACCTCAACCGCCGCCATACCCTCTATAAAAAGGGCGGGAGGGTGGGCAACTTCTTCTTTTCAAAAACTGTGCCTCACTTCCGTTTTACTCTCCTTTTAACCTCTCCTCACTCCTCCTCTTCCGTTTCCAAACCATCCCTCTCCCCCTCCTACCATCCTGCCGAGATTGGCTTTTAACTCTTACATCCCCCTACACCCCCTCCCTCGGCTCGGGTCTGTCCGTGCACCAAGTCATGCTGCCTTCCGCATATTTTAATGCTACAGGCCTCTCTGTACTTGCGTTCTTGAAGGAGGTGCAACCACATCAACCTCTCTTCTTCCACCTCCATTGACTACTTCTCCTTGGTACAGCCACACAACTGAGCTAATTTTCCAGTGAGCAGTGGCTGCAGATGGAGATGCTGTGCAAGGTACTGGCCCAATTTCAGCAGGCCACAAACTCTGTGAGTTGGGAACGGTCAGGCTGGAACAATACCCATCATCTTTCTGCTTGATAATACCCTGTTTGGCCTGATGGAAAGTGGCGAAGGGAGAGAAGGGGAACAACTGGGGGAGGAGGATGAGGGTGACATTACACTCCATAGCGCACATCCAGCATCAGGAGAAGATAGATGGGACACTGGCCAGCATCAGGAGTTTCAAGAGGAGGAGGAGGATGAAGATGATTATGATGATGATGATGTGGGAGACCATGTTGGGGCTGCTGGACAGGACCCATCCAACCCTGTCACGCCCCAAGCATTGTGCGGGCGATGGAACAACAGGAACTGCTTCAACTCGAAGAGAAGGAGGTGGGTGATGAAGAGGAAGATGTTTTGGCGCCTGCTGAGGGGCAGGAGAAGGATGAGCCCAAGGAACCCCTCTTTCATATGTGTGACCACATGTTGCGATGCCTAGGGAGGGACCCCTGCATTTGCAGCATCAAAAACCAGGATGATTACAGGCTGGCTACCTTTCTGGATCACTGCAACAAAGACAAAATGTCACAGTTTCGACCCAACCCGGCGCAAGAGAAAGAAAAGGTGACCTGCCTGAGCAGAATACTATTCGACCGGCTGTGTGAGGAGTTCTGCGCACCACATTCCACACAGGGAGCTCAGGCGGACACTGCCTCCACTGTACCAACCTGTTGCGGCGACAGCAGCAGTAGTGGCAGTGGGCCACACACATCCAAAAGTCTAGGCCAAGGCAGGGTGGATTTTCTGGATGTCTGGCAAAACCTGATGTGGCGACCTCAAACAAATGAAGTGCAGGGGCATAACCATTTAGAACAGATGAAGCACATGGTGCATGATTACGTTGGCTCTTTTCTGTCTGGTGGTGGTGTTGACGACAGCAGTTATGAGGAGGATGCCTGTCCTGATAGTAGTGACGCCATTCATTTTTGGGTCAACACGCTTGAAATCTTGGCATACAGTTGGCACAGTATGTCATCAAGCTTTTTTCTTTCCCGGCATCCAGTGTTCTTTACAAAAAAACCTTCAGTGCCGCTGATGGAGTGGTCACAGGCAACCGATCACGACTGTCGCTAAAAAAGTCAATCGCCTCACCTTTTTGAAAATGAACTAAAGGTGGATTACTAACAACTATTATATCCCTACTGCAGATGCCACTGATTGACTGACACAAGTTGTCTGGCCAACCAAGATGCCTCTGTGAACCAACACTGCTCCTATGCCTCGGTTAAATGTAGGCATTTAGGAATGAGGGAGCGAGTTTTTAACACTCAATCCCGTGGCGAATAAGGCCGTTCTTGCTTACCGTCATTGTAGGCGAGAAGGGCCAGTGTAAAATCTTCGATCGAGCTTAAATTTAAAAAAAAAAAAAAATTATTGCAGGCTGCGCTGATCATTGAATGCAGCGCCAGCTGCAATAATTGATCAGCTCAGTGTGTGATTCCCAGCACTAGAGCTAAAATGGGTTACAAGGTTCCCCATTCAAAACCTCTAGTGCTCTGAAAGCTTTCCTCAGCCAATCATGGAGCACTAGAGGTTTTGAATGGGGATACTTGTCCCCATTTAACCTATATTGCTGGAGATCGCAAACAGAATTCCCAGGGCTGCAAGAATGATTGCATCTACTGCGATCCCGGGGCAACCCCAGTTTCTCCATTCAGAGTTCTTCTGCAGTTCCACTGCGATCCCCGGGCACTAAAGGTTTATTAACCTCTAGTGCCCAGGAATCTTCTCAATGAATGCAGCCGTGGCTGGTATCTATGATTATGAATTGCATTTATTTCTAATTTTATTTTAATATATTATAAGCATATGTCGATTTGCACATTTTAGAAATTCATATAGCAATTTAGAAAGAAATCCCCTGCAACACTTCTTCTTGAAGTAAGATTTGACATTAAACCAAACAGTGACATGTCTAACAAATATCACAAGCTTTAGTAGAGACATTCTTTGAAATCATTGTTGAAATTAATTGAAATTCTTTTATGTTGTTTCACATAAATAAATGTAATAGAAATATCACTGATATTGTACATATTATTTGTGCTCATTATTGAAAGTTTTTTACTCTCATAGGTATTATTTCCCTTGAAAAAGTAGTCATCCGATCTCTGAAACATGTCGGTGGCATGAGTGGAAATGTGATGTTATACTTGGAAATATTATATAATCAATGTACCTATCTACTGAACCGGGTACAATGTGCTTTTTTTTTGTTTTTACAAGGTGTAACAGTTTTCACTACATATTGCTTTTCAAAAATATAAAAATGCACCCTATAATCAAATATGCCAAAAATCATGAGTATGTATATATATATAGATTTAAATATACTATACAGGGATGTGGCATTGTCTACCTCTGTGTTTCTTAACCAGGGTTCTGTGGAACCCTAGAGTTCCTCAAGGGGTTGCTAAGGGTTCCTTAAGCAATGGCAAATTTGTGCCTCCCAAGTAATCAGATTACCTGAAACCAATGATCAATTTGGCTATCTGTAAGGGTAATATTATTCCCAATAGCCAGTAAAATAGGAGGTATTTTTCCTACTGACTATCACACTAATGTACTGTGATCTGTGGAAGTGATAATTATAGCAGGGGTTAGGCAAAGACCTGAGTTCTTTATCGTTTTTTTTTTTAAGTTATGTTATTTTGGGCTTGTGACCCTACGTCTACATACATCATTCCTACGTCGGTCATGGTGGGGCTCAAAGTGCATGACACATGATGGGCATAATATACCTACCTTCCCCCTGTTCCAATCTGTATTCACAGTGCCTGACAGAGGTGCCGTTTCAATTTGCTTCACCTTGTAAAGCAGGCAAGTAACTTTAGCTCAAGTTGTTAGAAATCCATGCTCCTCCAGGAGATTGGTGTGCTTTAGCCCCAGAATAAACAGTCCCACTGGGACCCCATGAATAATCAGAGTCACCAGGTCAACATGGTCTAGCCTAATTCCCAACATAAAATTAGAATTGCCCAATTAGAAAAGTCCAGCTCCACCAGCACATACCTCCCATCTCCAACATCCACTACTACCCCCCTGGGTTCCGCAAGGTTCTTCTACAGGGACCCTTACAATACTAATCAATGTTTGTACAGAACTTCAGGAATAACAAAGAATTAAACTAAAGTTTAATTAAGGAAAACATCATCTTTTCTAGGACATTCCTCCAAAGAAACCAAGCTGCAAACTTGTCAGCAAAATCAACTCTACCTATATTGAAAGGACTACCAGGTTGTAGTTGCTCTCCAGGCAAAAGAATCCCAGTCCTACACTTACCTATTATACTCAAAACTAAACAAAATAATGTTTTGCCTAGACATTCATTTAAACCACAGCCAAAGAGAACATATCTTGTGCAGCTCTTTAGGAAATCCTGTCTATCTTCTTACTGCAGGGTGTGACAAGTCAAACAACCAACATAATTATTATGGACCCTAAGGGTTGGAGAGGAACAGTGAGACACGTACTTACTAAATTATCAGGAAAATCTATTAAGCTTAAAGCAACTTCTCTTACCTTTTACAAATGTCGTTTGTGGGTTAAATGAGTTAAAGGATGGAGAGAGAGGAAGAAGAGGGTAGACAGTTCATAGAGAAGAAGGAAGAAGAACAGATACTAACACAGACACAAATGCAAATACCAGTACGACTGTTTGCTTTACCCATAGATAAAACATAGCAACCAGCTAACAAAAACCATTCAGAGGATTGTGGCATGAACAATTAGAATTAAATCTTGCCCCACAGGGCCTTAATGGCATAGCATGTTCTGTATTTAAAAGGGTAGAGCAAGGTAGTTCATTCTGCAAATGAATTAAGGATAAAATTGAATCAATCGCTATGTCTGCTTCCAGGCATTCCACCTACAAGAGACTGATAAGGTCCTTGTTTCCCTTGGCAGTATTAGGAGGCGAAGGTGTTAGCCAGTGACCACTCTGTGGGCAACCAGCAGGTATAAATGGATCCAGAGTGCCCGGGGGAGGGGGATTCTCCCAAAAAACAAATAAAATGAAAAAGGGGTCCAGCGGAAATTCAATGGCTGTCAGATTCTTTACATAAAGTATTATCTGCTTCCAAAACGTTTGTAGGATCATTGCAATGGGTCATGGGGGCTTTTTGATAACCACATTTGGGACATGCGGCTGCACTAGTTGCTCTCGTTGAGGTGGGGATGCTACATTGAAATTATGTAGGCCCTGTGAAAAATTTTAGGCAGGGTTTTTTAATATTTAATCTGAGCACCTAAGTTAATAAAAATACCAGGAAGAGACCCAATTCCCTTTGAGTCCACAGTGGAACCTAACTTTCTTGGTCTAACAATGGTCTGACCATTCCAGAGTCGGGGCAGCTCTAGAAAAGTCTTGGGGCCGTGCGTGTGATGAGGTTATGAGTGAGGAAGTCATTAGTAGGTCGTTGAAGGAGCAAAGAGAGTGGCTAGAGGGGTATTTTTTTACCAGGTCAGAAAGGTAAGTGGGACAAGAACTGTGGAGGGATTAAAGAAATTAAATAGGTTTAAATTTCTTAATTCTGTCTCCAAGATAGAAGTGTGCTCCATATAATCAACAGGTGCTAGAAAACCAACGATGATCAAAAGCCCAAAGAAACAATATAAACTATCACTACTAACTTATTCAACAAGCTTTATTTGCCCCTGAACAAAAGATGCCAGAAGCTGGCTCCTCTTGACAGAGTTTACCAAAATGCACCAATTTGTTATTGGATGCTAACCCAGAACAGGAAATTTCAAAAGCCAGTCTATCAAATCTTAACTTTTTGCAAGATTACTTTTTTGGAACAATCATATTTCAATCTGTCCAATTTCCTAATTTCTTTAAAACAGAACTAAACTTTAAAAAAAAAATTCTTCGTATGCAGCTCTTTATTGCAGTAGGCACAGGCTATGTCTCTCCTGCAAATAAAACTTACCTGCCTGTATGCAATCTTCTGTTGTACCTACACTGAGGTACGCAAGCAGTCTGTCACTGGATGATGGACCCTCCATGTCACCACCTCAGTTGGCACAGACGTGCGTGGGGCACAGAGTCTATGCAGATGCCCGGTCTTCAGCAGAGCCTCTAGTGGTGAGGATGTTATGGTGCAGACACCTGCCAGGTTGCAGCCCCCGTGCATGCAGAGGCAGGTGACTGCTGACAGACAGGAATCAGGCGAGGTGCAGGAACGTGGGACAGAAGCGTGGTCAAACAAACCAGAAATCGGGGCAGGCGGCAAGCAGTAGTAGTGAAGGGTCAAATCCGGAGTCGGTATACAAGAAATTAGGAACTGGAGACACAGAAAGGAGGACCGGGAAACCTGGAAAGAGAGCCTAGGGAAAATCCTTGTTCAGTCAACTTCTAGTTGCCATTCACTTCCTTTTCTAGGGGAGGTCATGTGGCAGATGGGAGTCACATGACCAGCAAGTGGGAGAACCCACCACCAGAGGGAGTGCTGGAGCAGAGGCAATTTACACTTCTGCCAGCAGAGGGAGTCCTTCTGCAACATACACTGGTTCCCTAGGGTAAAGGGGCAACTCTCAGAGGATTGAGACCATGGCCCTGATTCATCAATGAAATCCGCGCTCGAGAAAGAATGATTTTTTAGGGGAACAGTGACTTTTAATGCAAGCTCGCCAGTGTAAAGCTGCCGGAGATGCGCGGCTCCGGCCGCGTGCTCATTCAGTTGCTGAATTGCGCGACGGCTTACGATTTCGGATCGTGAACACAAATGAGCGAGCGAGCGTCCGATTTTGCTTGATGAATTAGGGCCCAAGAAGTGACCAGTGGACAGGACTCCAGAACAGGGCTGCTGCTACTGCTGGCTGCAGAGAAATGTGAGGTGGGTGACACAGACAGTGGCGCAGATCACCTGGTCCTGCGGGGATCTGTGACACAGTCATATCAAAGTTGAGCTCCATAAACCATTTTTGCATATAGCAGTCCCAAAACTAGTACAAGGAACTTTGCCTTATCACCTCTAGCTTCAGTTTACATCAAAGAATTGTGTTGGAATAGGACGAGTTGCAGTTTTTTCAGTTCAGCATGGCCCAATGTTCTGTAATGGATCAAAGCAAGCTGCTTCACCTAGAAATTCACTGGTCATTCTATACAAATGGAAAAGAACACACAAGCAATTTAATAATTCAAAGGCACAATGTATTATTTATTTACAATAAAAGACATGTAATAATTGCAATAAACACTTGTAGTTTGTCAATTAAATACCAATGATTAATCCATATTTGCCCCCAAGAAGAAAAGACTTTTTACACAGACCCCCCCCCCACCCCAGTTCTTAGAACCAGTTCTCTCCAGGATTTTGGCCCTTTTAGTAACCTTAACACGTTTCGCAGTTAACATCATTGTTTTCCCAAGAGGAAGATAGTAAGTAATGTATATCTATTTATTCTTGGGAATTCAACATCATTAAAGATGTCTTAAAAAAGTACTTCTTCCAAAGCTGCTTCAACCAATAACACAGTGGATTTAACCACCAGAGGGCAAACAGTGCAGCCAAATAGCAAAGTAAATTGTCAGGGATGATGAATCCATTCCATACTCAGTACATGTCAGAGGTACTGCTAGACTGGGGGGTATACAAAAGCATTTCCACAGAATATACTGTTAAAATGTACCCATAGCATGGCTGCATGTACCCATAAATGGCTGCATGTGGAGTCCCCCACGTCCCATGTTGCTAAGCCTATACAAATTGAATATCCATTGTTCTGCAAGCAACTCCACCACTTTGAAAAATATGAGATAAAATGACTCACCCATATCAGGTCCCAGTGGTGAGGGCAATGTCAGTGGAATTGGCAGCCTTTGTTTCATCATCTCCATCTACTACATGTCCGCTTGACCCAATTCCCTCTGATCTACTCCGTGCCCATTCCTCCACCCTTGCCCCGCCCTAACCAAACTATTCAACCTTTCCCTGTCTACTGGTATATACCCCTTCACTTTCAAACATGCCATAATTCTCCCTAACCTGAAGAAACCCTCACCAGACCCCTCCTTACCTTCTAACTACCGTCCTATCTCCCTTCTCCCATATGTCTCCAAACTTCTTGAGCGCCTTGTCTACAAAAGACTCACGGATTACCGTAGTACCAACTCTCTCCTTGACCCTCTCCAGTCTGGTTTTCGAGCTGCCCATTCCACTGAAACAGCCCTTACTAAAGTGGCCAATGACCTCATCAGAGCTAAAGTTTAAAAAACACAAACATTCAATGAATAATTTTTTTTTTAACACATTTTTTTTACCCGAATATTTACCGTTGAATACTGTGTTTTTCGGGTCTGGTCTATTCGAATTCGAACAGCCATATTCCGGTCGAATATAAGGACAACCCGAATTCGAACACCACGACTGGTTATTGCCAGTTCCTTCCTGAGCTGGTGATCATTTATAAGTGATGCCCATGCCAACTGACTTTTGAATGAGGAGAACACTATACATATAGTATTTCTGTGGAAATATTTGCATTTTTACTGTCTGCACCCATATAAAGTCAAGTATTTTTATCCAGTGCAGTAATCCAACATAAAGGTTTTTCTTCTGTGCACAAGTGTTCTGAAATAAGACCAGTCACTAATGTTCTTTCTCCTTGTGCAGGGTGATGGCTTTGTATTCACCCTCCTGCACCTTTCTTTGGACGACCTGTAGTAGGCGGCTCTTCTGTCTGCACACCTTCCATCCTTCTTCTCTGCACAGACATGTACACCACATCACTGACAATACTGCTGATTTTAGGTCACATAAGGATTTATAAAGGCATTTAGTACACCTAAAGCAGATTTTGTATCCTTTAAGGCAATTGTGGAATATATTTAAATAAACCTCGTATTGCACAGGTAAGGATCTGGGAATATGAGGAACCTCCGCAAGGTTCAAGGCCTTTATTGTCTGTATAGGTATGGTATAAAAAATTATTTACATGTACAATAAAATTTTAGTATGGTGGAGAGTATTTCTCGTTTGGCTCCTTGTTCTGAAGGATAATATTGTTTTCCCCGTGCTCCTTGGTTTTATTACATGTAGCCCATGACCAGGTTCTGAAGGTGTAATGTAGTGTCCATCCTTATTGGATGTATTCATACTGGTATGGCAAAATTTCTGTCCAAAATGACAGATCTTTGCAGATGATGGTGAAAGCAGTACAGTAGATTACTGAAATACAATTTATGGCAATCCTGCATACTTACATTGCACAACCCCCCTAGAAATGCAGATTTGTACTTTACTGCTTTCGTTCTGACAGTATTAGCATAGCCCAAAGTCATTCTGCAAAGACAATGGAGCAAGGCTATATGATTGAGAAAGAAAAGTCACCGATCACCAGTGAAAGAAGGTTTTTATTATGACTACTACCCATTATTAGGACTGAGCTTCCAAGTTTAATAGAATTCCAAGTTTTCAGTTTCAGCTCCAGAATTTCCAAGCTTAGGGCTTTAACTCTAAGATCTTCAGGGAATTCTAAATTTTGGTTTCGTTTTTGTTCAGAAAATAATTACTGACAACAACAGATGAACTAAAATGTAAAAGCTCCAGATCATTATATTGTGAATGTTACTGGGGATTGTTATGGGACCCAAAGAACCATGACTCAAAAGAAAAATGTAAAAAAGCATGTCATTTACAAAAATAAATGTTAAAGTATAGACAGGAATGGCTGATGTTTTGAATGTAGGCAAAGCTCCAGAACATAGTATTATCCCCAAAATTGCTGGGCGATAGGGGGAGCTTTAGAACCAAGTATAAAAAAATTCGGATATAGGGGATAAAACACATTTTTAAAACAGTCAATGTGTTAATTAAATAATCCAAATGTCACTAATTAGCATCTTAATGCTTGTAGATATAATAGGTTTTTATATTTTTTCAGAAACATTTCTGTGAACATGACTATTTATATACTCATAAATTCTACAAATCCTATTTTATTGACGTTCATAAATTACTGGAAAACCTATTGATTTGCAACAGGCTCGGTAGCAGTTGTAGTAAACAACAATACAATGTAAATAATAGTAACATATATAGTTTGACAATGAGATGTAATAAATTGTAGTGTTTATTTATTTATTATAATCTGAAAAAACACAATGTGGTTTTCCCCTAATATTAAAAATAAACTCCTAATTAGGCTTGGGACCTTCATTGATAGAAAATGTGCACAACAAGCATGTGTACTCCTCTGAAATCATCATTAAAAAAACACACACATAGGAAAACCTATTTTAGTGTTCTTTTTTCAACTAATAGTTACCTTTGCAGGTACAGAAACATCCAAATAGTATCCCATGACAATCCATCTAAAACCAGCTGGGACAGGGGACCTTTACATGCAGCGCTGGTTGTCCAAGCTGAACACAATGACAGGAGCTCCACTTAGATGGGCAGAGACACTGTCATTGCAATCAGCCAATTCAGCAGGATTGGCTGGACACATCTAAACAATGACAGGAGCTCTGCTCACCCTGGATTATATACGCTTGTTATACCTGCATAGATCCAATAGGGATGTAAATTCTTCATCAGAATATATAGAAGACTTGTACAGGTGACAGTTGTTCCATATTCTTTGCTCTGATGACATTTCAGAATTTCTGACAAGAAAACCCAACACTTCCTGCTTGAATTGTTGTTTTCTTATAGACAAACAAGACTCATATAGACATAAATATGGAGAGAATATTTCCTACTTCTGATTTATTTAACTACCTGGGCATTACACTGGTCTAGAGGTCTAGATTTCTGTTCCAAAAGCGCTACAGTTTTTCATGACATTTTTTTTTTCCCACCTGTAACTTACAGAAATATGTCCGAACAGGGTTCTAGTAGATATCGTGAATATAAAAAATGTTTGAAACACACAATCATGTAAAAAAAAAAATTACTTTTAATAAAATTAAATAAAAGACACACACATTCATTGATCAGCTCAGTGTGCGATTCCCGGCACTAGAGGTTAAACAGGGACAAGTCTCGCCATTCAAAACCTCTAGTGCTGGTAAAAAAATACTCCCCCAGCCACTCTCTCCGCTCCTCCGATGACCTACTACTGACTTCCTCACTCATATCATCATCACACGTACGGCTACAAGTCTTTTCTAGAGCTGCCCCAATTCTCTGAAAGGGTCTTCCCAGTCCTGTTCAGCTTGCTCCTACTTTCTGCTCTTTTAAAAGGGCACTCAAAACCCATTTTTTCAAACTTGCCTACCCATTTTCTTTTGTCTTTTGAAACCGTCACTATTTCCCACCACTACATATCTCCTCCGAGTGTGTGTTAATTCCCCCACCTACTAGATTGTAAGCTCTTCGGGGCAGGGTCTTCTCCTCCAGTGTCACTGTCTGTATTTGTTTGTCATTTGCAACCTCTATTTAATGTACAGCGCTGAGTAAGATGTTGGCGCCATATGAATCCTGTTTATTAATAATAATATTAATAATAATGTCACAACAGCCGATAAGAGCACTCTTGTGAGAACGCCACATTCTTTGAAGACAGTGGTGACATCAAGCACATTTCACACATTACTCACAATGTAAGTAAAGTATATATTATGGTTGTTGTTGCCGCGCTGTGCTACTACTATGTGTTCTTGGATAGAGTTTCTCTATCCAAGAACACAGGTCACTACAGGTGATGAATGGGGACAAGTCCCCATTCATCACCTATAGTGCTGGGGGATCCCGCAATGACAGGAGGATTCCCATGGCTGCACAGCAAGGGTAATCATAATGTCATTGTGGCATAACCTGTAAAAAAAAAAAAAAAATCAGTTTAAAAAACACAAACATTCAATGAATAATTTTTTTTTTAACACATTTTTTTTACCCGAATATTTACCGTTGAATACTGTGTTTTTCGGGTCTGGTCTATTCGAATTCGAACAGCCATATTCCGGTCGAATATAAGGACAACCCGAATTCGAACACCACGACTGGTTATTGCCAGTTCCTTCCTGAGCTGGTGATCATTTATAAGTGATGCCCATGCCAACTGACTTTTGAATGAGGAGAACACTATACATATAGTATTTCTGTGGAAATATTTGCATTTTTACTGTCTGCACCCATATAAAGTCAAGTATTTTTATCCAGTGCAGTAATCCAACATAAAGGTTTTTCTTCTGTGCACAAGTGTTCTGAAATAAGACCAGTCACTAATGTTCTTTCTCCTTGTGCAGGGTGATGGCTTTGTATTCACCCTCCTGCACCTTTCTTTGGACGACCTGTAGTAGGCGGCTCTTCTGTCTGCACACCTTCCATCCTTCTTCTCTGCACAGACATGTACACCACATCACTGACAATACTGCTGATTTTAGGTCACATAAGGATTTATAAAGGCATTTAGTACACCTAAAGCAGATTTTGTATCCTTTAAGGCAATTGTGGAATATATTTAAATAAACCTCGTATTGCACAGGTAAGGATCTGGGAATATGAGGAACCTCCGCAAGGTTCAAGGCCTTTATTGTCTGTATAGGTATGGTATAAAAAATTATTTACATGTACAATAAAATTTTAGTATGGTGGAGAGTATTTCTCGTTTGGCTCCTTGTTCTGAAGGATAATATTGTTTTCCCCGTGCTCCTTGGTTTTATTACATGTAGCCCATGACCAGGTTCTGAAGGTGTAATGTAGTGTCCATCCTTATTGGATGTATTCATACTGGTATGGCAAAATTTCTGTCCAAAATGACAGATCTTTGCAGATGATGGTGAAAGCAGTACAGTAGATTACTGAAATACAATTTATGGCAATCCTGCATACTTACATTGCACAACCCCCCTAGAAATGCAGATTTGTACTTTACTGCTTTCCTTCTGACAGTATTAGCATAGCCCAAAGTCATTCTGCAAAGACAATGGAGCAAGGCTATATGATTGAGAAAGAAAAGTCACCGATCACCAGTGAAAGAAGGTTTTTATTATGACTACTACCCATTATTAGGACTGAGCTTCCAAGTTTAATAGAATTCCAAGTTTTCAGTTTCAGCTCCAGAATTTCCAAGCTTAGGGCTTTAACTCTAAGAGACGACGCTGGAACACGACGATGGATGATCGCAGCGGGACCAGGTAAGTGATCGATAAACCCGAACTTTTCTCACTGTATTTTCATACAGTGAGAAAAGTTCGGGTTTATCGATAATTGTAACTTTTTGAAGCCCATACCAAGGTCAGGCTTATCGCTTAGGTGGTTAAAGGTATGTTTAGTTGTTTTAAAAATTATTAATGATTCTACTCTAAAGATCTTTGTTCAGGCACTTCCCATTGTAGGGTGACAACAGTATCCCAACTGTGCTCCTGAGTTGTTACATGTTGGTGTTTGATTGACACTTCTTACAAACATTGCACAGGCATGTTCCAGTGTTGTCACAATGTAAAAACCAATTCAGAGGAATGACGGGCAGCCATTGCTGAACATAGCACGTGTAGCGAGGAAAAGACTGAAAGAGGCTGGAAAGGGCCAGCATCACCCATGGACAAGAACAAGCATAAAAGGTGAAAACAAGTATATTATGGGGAATCAACTATTATCAAAATTGAAACTGTTCATTAAAAATTTAAATGAAATTGTTTATAATACACAAGGAAATAGAAAACAAATGTTAACCATTTGTTGCCAAATGGTAACAGTCAAATGGTAACCATTTGTTTCAGATCCCAATATAACTTTATGATTTCTTTTCCTGAAAGGCACACCTTGAAAATAAAGGAAGTGAAGCTACTTTTGAGCTTCTATGAAAAAAAATACAAAGTTTGTGTTATACTTTATTACAAACTGTGATCATGATATCCAGTTGGCAATAAAGCTCGAGGATATCCAGTGCAAAGTCTAACACATCCAGTCATCCGCAAAAGTGATAAATGGGTCTAAGGTGCCGAATTTTGAAGTTTTAGTGGAGATTGTCTTTATTTAACTCTTTGTAAAAAGACAGCCTACAGATTTCACAAGTAGACTTCATGGAAACAAGTCACAGCACAGTGACAGAATGCTGATATTAACAATCTGGAAAAGAAAAGAAATAATTATATTGCAATTGCAGAAACACAATAAACAAAATGTACAATTAAAATTATTGATAAATGATTAACTGTTCCTGATTTATAGATCAGGAAGGAAATGGTGAAGAACAGTGCCATACACAGAGAGACAGGGCCACTAGGGGCGCTACAGCTTGCATGGAGGTGATGCGAGCCCTGAGAATGGCCAAGGCGCAGGTTTTCTCCAGAGCCTCTGATGGTGAGGATGTTGCGCCGCTAGTTACTGCCAGGTTGCGATCCTTGGGCACACCAAGGTGGGCAAAACACAGGACAGTCAAGGAAAATCAGGGTCGAGGCAGGCAGCATGCAAGAGAGGTTAGGTCACATGCCAGAGGTCAATCTCCAGGGATCCAAGGGACAGACACCAGTGACACAGGGGCCACTGCGGGCACAGGGAACACAGGAGACACTGGAAACAACATGAGACACAGGAGATGCAGGGATATTCACAAACATACAGGAACACTGGAACAGGACAGGGAAGTTGACTGGGTACCAACAGACTGGACAACGAGGGGTAAACACAGGAGCTGGACAGAGGAAACACTGAATTAGCCAACAGGTGTGGAGACACGGTGCACCAACACAGAGTGCAGTGTGCGAGCTAGCTAAATAGCCAGTGCTGGTCATGAGTAGGGATTAGCGAGCAAGTTTTTAAAACTCAATCCCACTGGGAATTTAGCCGTTCAACTTTGACGTTGTAAAAGTGGTGTAAATTCGCCGATCGAGCTCAAATTTGAGAAAAAAAATACATTTTTTCAAAAAAAAAAGATTGCGGGCTGCGCTGATCAGTAAATGCTGCACCGGCTGCATTCATTGATCAGCTCAGTGTACGATCCCCGGCACTAGAGGTTAAATAGGTTACAAGTTTCCCTATTCAAAACCTCCAGGAAAACTTTCCTCAGCCAATCAGAGATGACTAGAGGTTTTGAATGGGGATACCTGTCCCCATTTAACCTCTAGTGCCGGGGATCGCAAACAGGAGGATTCCCAGGGAATCCTGTGAATCCTTCTTTTATAATTTCCTTGATCTTCCCATGGTTTCGCTAAATCGGATCGCCGAAATTTCGCTAAACCATTAGGGGTTAAAGGAGATTTTCGCGAGAATGCCAGAGGCTGTTTTCTGATAGGCCAGCAGATTGGATGAAATTGATAAAGCTTGGAAACAGAGGAACGCCCAGCGTCAGAACTGCCCGTATGCGCAGGAGAGAGGCGCCTGTGCTTTAGTGAAGAAGAGACAAACAAGCTTTACAAGGCAGGAAACACAGCCTACAAGTGCAATGAGTAAATATGGCTGCCCCATGTATATATATAAAACTCTAACTATAGGCCCAGAAATTTGTTACAAACATATATAGTGCAGAATCATATTTGAAAGCAATATAGTATATAACAGTCTGTACCTTTGAGAATACTGATAATTATACTACGACATTCCCTGTGTGATCATCCACGTAGAATATTTAAACCGGTCATAAATAGACAATTTTTCCTGTAGACTAAGTACATATACTAAGACTAAGTACTAAGTATATATTTATACCATATCTGGAAGAAGTGGGTAACTTGTTCATCTCCCTTTATTTTCACCTAGAATAGTTCCCTATCAAAGATTACTTTTAACAAAACAAGTACCTCCTGCATAGACGGAGCCACAGAGTTAATCCGTTCCTTCAGAATCACCCTCCTGACCATTAGTAGACATATACTGGTCCAACCTCTATATTTTTTCGGTATCGGGATGGAGTCCTCATGTTCTCAAGAACCAAAAAGGCACAAAATCGGACCCTTAAGGAGTATCTGATATGTGGTTTTGTTTATAATTGTCCTGTTTAGATTTTTAAATGTTCTCCACAATGTTTTAGCAAATAAAATGTCATTAATCTAGGGGTTTCATGTGGTTTAGGATCATTTCAATCCAGCAATCTACATTAGTGAAAACACCTTGGAAGTGGTATAACAATAGACCTATGGGGCCCAATAAAGAATTTGAATCTGAGCCCCACTTCCCACAGCAACTCTGTGCCACCGCTGTTGGTCTTCTAGCTACAGATCCAGGAGCCTGATTGTTGATTTTTTACAAGGCCCCCACAATTAGGACAACTTCCGTCAGATCAGGAGCTTTCCTTCATATTAAGGACACTTTACATTGAAAGTTTCATTTTCCATTAACAGCATTAAGACCATCTAATACAGAGTCAAAAAGAGAAGGCCAATGGTTGAAGATTTTCTCTCTGCAGCGAGAGGCCATACAGTCATGAAGAGCCCCCTATAGGCACACTGGGCTAAGGGGCCCAGTCTCTATCAAGACCTCTGCAAACCCTGTTCATACACCACGTGCTCATTGGAAAAAGTTTTTAACACAGTGCTTGAGGTGCCCCAACTTAATCAGCAATTCAACAATCCCTTGCTGTCATCCAAATAAATCCTGCACAGTTTTCTGTATTTACACAATATGCATATATTTAATAGTATTGCGTGTATAAACAGTTCTTTTGTGAATGGATACATTGTTTACTTTAGGCATGTGTGGGATTTGATTTGGGCAAATTGAACTGGTACTTACTGGTATAGATGTCTCTAGAAAGAAAATGTCCAAAATATTAAAAGTTTTGGTTCCTAGATACAATTTAATACTAAAGAAATAAAAATTCATTTTGATATTCACCACTTGATGGCAGCATAACACCTGTTATGATCTATCTGAAAATTAGAGACAAAACTAATTGAAAGTAATTGAACCTTTTATACATTTATTTTCCTGCACTAAAAGGGTATTGAGAAGGGGTTGTGCTATTCCTATGAAAACTTTAGGATCAGCTTTACACTATGGTTGTGTATGGTATGTCTTTCTGGCTGCCATATCCACCCTGTCTGACCATTTGTGTTCCTCTATCATTTTCATCTGATTGTGCATGGTATATCTTGCCTTGTAAGTGAACTTATTTCACAAATTGAATCTCCGCATAGAATTATCTGTTCACTGTAAGGAACTTACCCGTCCTGCGAGCCTGCGGTGTCCCTGGGGATCCCAGCCACAGAGGGAGATGCCGGTGTAGCAGGCAGCATGGCCGAGGCTGCTGCTCTGCTCGCAGCTTGTCTCTCTCTGCAGGTGGAGGGATCCGTTCTAGCCAAACTACTGTTCAGCCAGGTGGCATCCCTTGCATCCCTTCGGAGGTGGTTACTGAAACTCCTGCTCTCAGCACTCCTTTGCATGTGCAAAGTAGTGCACGTCCTAGGGGTGCTGTGGGAAGAGGTGCGCGTGCTACCATGCGTCCCTCTTGTACCCCCCGAGGGCGTGGCAATCGGCTGCCTCGCCGCGGGGCGGGACATAGTTAGTTTGAATTCCCTGCAGCCAGTCGGCCGCAGGGGATTCAGTTAGTCTCCTATCAGACGGCGCCAGGTGGCGCAAGGTCATTGGTCACTCTGGCTATTTAAGGCGAGCCTGTCCTGTACACCATCAGGGGATTCAGTTAGTCTCCTATCAGACGGCGCCAGGTGGCGCAAGGTCATTGGTCACTCTGGCTATTTAAGGCGAGCCTGTCCTGTACACCATTGCCCGCTATAAGGCTCTGTTAACACAGTGTGCTTGGGTGCGTCCTTGTGTTGGTTTAAGTTTATCCACTTTTGTCATCTCCATAGTGACCTGTGGTCTGAAGTTGACTCTGCTTGAACTCTGCCTGCCCTGACCTCGGATTATTAATGACCATTGTGCCTGCTGCCTGCCCTGACCTCGGATTGTTCTTGACCTGTCTTTGCCTTACCCTCTTGTACTTCGCTTGTTTGGACTTAACCCTTGTCGTGCTTTATGACATTGAATAAAGCCTGATTGAAGGATATCTGGAGTTGGTCGTGGTTTGTGTGCCCAGGCGCACTATCACTATCCCTGTGTTCCTGTTGAGTGCTCATTGATATTTATTGTCCCGCCTACCTCTCCCCTGCCCAGTTTCAACTGATATCCCAAATTCTTTGTTACTCCCATCAGTCCATCCATATTACCGGCCAAAAGCTCTTGTATTTAAACATCAAGCAAGGTAACGTGGGACCCTGGTCACATGCCCAAATTTCATGTGCAATTGGGATATAATTCAGGGAAAAAAAGCAGGAATTGTAACATGATTGGGCACACCATTACACTCTGCCACCCCCATCTCAAGCCTTTGGACTGATTCATCATTAACAATCCACCTGGACTCCAATACAGCCTCAGCTGCTGCCATCTTTTCACCAAGCCATCTCTCTTGCCCATCCTCTCCCACTCCTGGACCTCATGGGCTGACAAACCTCACTACAACCCATAATACTGGACCTGCTCACATGGATTTCAGTTTGCCACACTGTATCATGTATTGCTATGTGTAGCACTTCCTCCCTCGGGAGGGGCTAGATATTTAAAGTTCCCCTTACTGTGCCACTTACTCTGGTCTGACCCATTACACCAATGAAGTGAGTTTAAACAAAAAGGGAGTTTGTTTTTTTTACCACTATAATAATGTGAGTTTACCCCCTAGGGATAATCCAGAGTGTGACTCGGGGTGGATTTTACATGCAAAAAGCAGTAATCCCAAATCACACTCTGGGTCGCTTTTAATTAAAAAAAAAAACACTTACCTTGCTCCGTCGCTGTCCCCCGGCGTCCTGGGGACACCTCCTGCTCCTCCGATCTCCAGCCGCGAAGTGCAGAGGCGAGATCTACAGGGTTTCCCGGTAGCGTCAGTACATGTGTCGGTGTGGGCGGGAGGATCGGCGGGAAAATCAAATCATTTTGTATTGGATTCAATACAAAATAGCTGTATTGTCCAATACAAAGAAATATTCATATAATATATATATATATATATATATTATATATGCTACCATACAGTTACATTACATGTTGAAATATATATTTGTTTTTTATTATTTTTTATTATTAAATTTATTAAATGTATTAAATATCAGTGAGTTATGCCTAAGAATTACAGCCTACAATGAAAAATGAAAAATTGTATTTAGGCTTTTTGCATGGAAATTTGGACAGAATTAGACTGCTAAGGGGGGCAGCACGGTGGCTCAGGGGTTAGGTCCTAGGTTTAAATCCCAGCCAGGACACTATCTGCATGGAGTTTGTAGGTTCTTCTTGTGTCTGCAAGTCTCCAGGTACTCTGGTTTCCTCCCACATCCCAAAAACATGCAGTTAGGTTAATTGGCTTCCCCCTAAAATTGACCCTAGACTACATTAATGACATATGACTATGGTAGGGATATTAGATTGTGAGCTCCTTTGATGGACAGTTAGTGATATGACTATGGACTTTGTACAGCGCTGCGTAATATGATGGCGCTATATAAATACTGTGTAATAATAATAATAATAATAGGGAGGTTAAAAGGTGAATAACATACAATATACGATAAATACATTACGGTTGGGGAGAAAACAAAAAAACAGATATAATCACGGAACAGTGCAAAATATCAATAAACATAAACCACCACCACCAATCAGTAAAGTAATTAGTAAGCTCTTCCTTATCCTTGGTCAATATAACTAACAAAAGGTTGACCAACACACTTTCCTTAAAATTCCCCCTCAATGGCCAGTGATTACTAATAATTGGTACCAGTTACGTCGGGGCCCTTACTCCGTTAGGAACTTGGATGAAGCGCTCATGAGTCAAACAGTCCTCTTCCTTAGGAAGAGCAGGGGGGAAGATAAATCAAGTTCTGACGTGAACATACGATTCTTCTCAATTCAAACAGGGATTTCCCAATGATGCAATGAGTCAATGTATAGATAAGGGCAAAGGAGAAAAAAAGAATCAAAGCCACCAGCAGGCAAACAGCTAACAGGACTGAGTTCCCAAGGCCGGAATAGGTTAGACCTGACACTCCGGTTCCTATGAGTAAACGGGGATTGTTGAATGCAGAAGACTCCCATCAAATAACAGATGTTATTTATAACATGTTCTTCATACAACATGTAGTACGTATCTAAAGGCCCACAGCCATGTGTTCCATTTTGAAGGGTCGCTCAGCCTCACAGCAGTTGCACTAGACTCCTTGCTTCTGCCACCTGAATCCACTGCTTCCCTCTTGCTGCTCTCCTAATCAATGTGCCCAGGCTGGGCTGATTCTCCACTGGAGAGTCTCTCCCCTCTCTCCTTCCTTACAAACAAATGTTCCTCTCCAGAATATTGTTTCCCTAGCCCTCTATCTCCATGCATTAGGTTCCTCCTTTCTTTTGTCCCCCCTCTATTCTGCCATCTAGTGGCAGTTTAGACACAGTGTCATGATACAACATAATGACATTGTTACAGCATTAACCTTGAAGTTTTTAAAAGACATAAACACATCTGCTTCCTTACAGGGGCTACACATATACAGAGTTGTTCTCTACCCCATGCTGGCAGGGACAGGATTTTCAATTCAAGATGTGGCTGCTTACTACAGAAAACAAAGAGTAAGATTTTAAACAGTGGGTATATTTGTTGTACTTTTTTTGATGCCCCGTATTGACATGCTGACATCCACACTTTATAGTAAATACTGCCCAGAGAAATGTAATTCCATTTTTGGAATATACAGCATAGTACAATTTTTGAATTAATTTAAATCTAATAGAGCAGAAAGAGTTGTTATTTAAACATGTGGGGTCTTTTTAAATTTTGGGTGAATTGTCCCCATTTGGGAAACAGAGGGCAACCTCATAGAACCTCAAGGGCTTAACTTGGTAAGTTAACTGTATTCTATGCTGTACAGAGAAATATGTAAAAAAATATCATGCCTTACATATGTAAGCATATGAGTATGATGTGGAATTAAAGATGAAGTTACTATGACAGATCAGAGAGGTAAAAATGTTCACTTTCATGCTATTCCATAGTTGTCCACAAGGAGGCAGTAAACCAACATGTTGCTTTTACAGAACATGTTACTGAGTCAGAAAATTAAACTGCACTCATATTCCTGTATCAAAGCTATTTATAAATTATAATAGGCTCATTTGTCTATTTATAAACCAGAAATCAAAATCAGCTTGCTACTTGTTTACCACCCTTTTTTGGGTGTGTATGAGATTTTTAGATCAGCTTCAGATCACAATCTGTTTTAATGTATGCCTTCAGAAAAGTCAGTAAAAATGTATAGGAAACACAAAGTAAATGCATAGGAAAGTCAGTCATAAGAAAAAAGGCACCTTCTTTAAATTTTAAAAGTTGTGGATCAGGATATCATTTAAAAAATCATCTGGTCCTTAGCAGGTCTTAAAATTGGGAACATGCAACCTCAGATGAACAATAACACATAGCAGTACACCATGTCATTATATATATAACAAGACTTAGACAAAATGTGAAAAATTAAGTACGCCCTTTCCACTTCCAAAGGATAAAAGAGGGTAACAGCCAGGTGATAGCTAAAAAAATGCACTTGAATAATTGGTAATCAAAAAGTTTGATCACCCCTATAAAAGAAGATTGTCAGTTTGCTGAAGGGGAGCATTCGGTTGTGTGTTAAGCCCCTTGGCGGTCTGATTATGTTCTTATTTTTATGTCAAAAGCGGTACATTGTTTTGAGTGTAAATCTGTTGTTTAATATTTTAGGCCTGTAATTCTTAGGAAACACAAATCATGAATAAAATATATTAAATAATTATAAGTAAAAAATAATAAATTTATTAATTTTATTAAAATTTTAAAAATTTAAAAATTGTCCAAGCAAGGGTACAATTACATTACAATGTAATCTTCTTTTACGCGTCACATTGATAGCATCACATTGAAGCCCGGGGATGTGATGCAGAAGCCGGCCGGGGATCGCTGAGGACGCCACTGGATCGAGGGGAGCAGGTAGGATTTGTTTTTCTGGGGGACCTCTTTTGGTACATAAATTTCACCCCGAGCCACACACGGATCACCGTCAGGGGGTTAACATAATGCCAAAGAGGAAAGACATCAAAAATCATTGTTGTTGCCAATCAATCTAGAAAGGGTTATAAGGCCATTTCCAAGTCCATCATTCCACAGTAAGAATATTCACCAGTGGAAAACATTCAAGATAGTTGCCATTCTTCCTAGGAGTGAATATCCCAATAAATTCACCGCAAGGTAAGACCATGGAATGCTCAGAAAAATTGCCTCTGCTCTCTGAAAAGAACATGGCACGGCTTAAACATGCAAATTTACATGTAAACAAACAACAAGACTTTTGGTTCAATGTCTTTTGGACGGACAAGTGGACATGCTTGACCATAATACTCTGTACCACCTTTGGTGAAAACCAAACACAGCACATTAGCACAAACACTGCATACCAAATGTTAAGCATGGTGGTGGAGGGGTAATGATTTTGTATGCACAGGACCTGGGCACCTTGCAGCAATGGAGCCGACCATGAACTTCTTTATATATCAAATAATTTGGAGACAAATGTAAAGTTATTTGTGTGACCGCTATAGTCTAGCTGAACTTGGGTGCAACAGGACAATTACCACAAGCACACCAGACAGACAAAATAGAGTAAAAGAATCAAGGGGTTGCAATGGCCCAGTCAAAGTCCAGACCTGAACCCAATCGAAATGCTGTGACAAGACCTTAACAGACCTGTGTCCTCCAGAAAACAATTACTTCAAGTTATTGATACTAAAGATGGTTCTACAAGCTACTGAATCAAGGGGGGTACTTAGTTTTTCACACCTGGCTTCTCCATTTTAGTTTATTTTTTGGTAAATTAATAATGTCATTGTATAATTGGTTTTGTGTTATTTAAATCCAACATTAGATTTAAATAATTTTAGGACCAGATATTGTTCTATTATGTTCTGATATGTAAAACCTTAGAATTGATAGGGGGTATACTTTTTTTTTTACAAAGCTATATGTTCTATAGCTTTTAAGTCATAAGGAGCAATACTAGGTGTATATCACCTAAAGGAAAGAGCAGCAACATAGTTGTAGACGTCAAAGTCACTGTTATGTTTTAACATGGAGGCTCCCCAGCCGAGGATTTGATTTTGGTGCGCCATAGTAAACGTTTTACCTCAAAGCTATCTCATAGTGTTACTGGGATGGATAAATAAAAAGTAACAGATTGGCAGAAATATTTACATATATAAATATAATAATATATATCCTCTGAAAAAAATTCCAGCTCACGGCATCTCTAGTGCCAGCAACATGGCTAAAAGCCTTGGCAGATGGCCATATGACATCTGCTGAGGTCAGGGTTCTGATTGGCTAATACTCTTCTGTAGCAAAGGTCCCAGAATTGAGACCTTTACCCATATGATCTGAAGCAGCATACAGTTGGCCCATATTAATCCAACAAAAATTTTTATATTGCACTTGTTAAGCAAAGGTCTGCTTTAAAATCCTCAAATTTGTAGGAATGAATTATGTGCGTTTTTTTTGTTCTGCTGGTAAAATTTGCATCTGATTTTGTTTCACTGCTTGTTTTGCATAGCTATTAAGTCAATGAGAATCTTTTTTAATGAGAGTGGCCAAGTTGAGACAAGTGGTGAGAATAGGTTTAATGTACAGCGCTGCGTAATATGTTGGCGCTATAAAAATCCTGTTTAATAATAACAATAATAATAGGTGTTCCCTGGCAGTGCCTAGCAATTGGCACCTTGCCCTATAGTCAGCCTTGGGTTGCTTTCTGCTTTTAAAAATCTGAACATAGGTATTGTAAAAAGTGGAATTTTGCTGGGTCTTCAAGTTAATTACTTTTGTGTTTTTGCTATATTTTGTAAATAATTGAGTTGTGTTGAAACTAGTTATATCCTCCCTATCAGTAAACCAACATTTGCTTCCCCCTAACCTTGAGACTCCTTACCTTGAGACATTTGGTGCTCAGCAATGTTGTTAATTGGATTTCCTGGTATTGACTAACTACTAAGTGCCTTCCACCCTGCTGTCTGACTATACAAACTGCAATAAAGCTTTGAGAGTGATCTAACTACACATTGATTTGTGTCGTTACGCTCTACCAGTTCTGTTAAATAGAGGCCACGAGAGAGAGATGGCTGATCTGGGATCAGCAAGAAATCGCCCTACCAGTTATCATAATAAGAATGTGATGGTAACTTAGCCACAGGCTGAAGTTTGGGGTAATGTGGCTCATAGCTCTATTGTTTCTTCCCTGGAGAAATCGCACAAATTTTTATTTAAGTGGGGGAAGAGGCAGCTTTGCCAGGGGTGGCAATCAAAGCAGTATGGGTTTGTTTTTAACTGCAGACCCGAGAACAAGAAGCCAGCCGGACCTTAGATATTTTAGAGCTGCTGGTGGTGGTGTGCATAGATTATTACTGCACCTTGAACAACAGGTAGTAAAGTACATGACCCAGCCTGGGTCAAGTGATTGCACCCCCTCTTCCTCCCAGTCCCCGACACAGGCCTCACAGGGTTCCCAAACTATAATCCCTGATACACCCGTTACTCCTACTTATTCCTCCTCGGCTGGAAAGTCTCGCGTACAGCAGTACGTAGAGGAATCCCACCAAGGGGGTGGAGAGGCGGAGCAGGACGCATTCCTTAAAGACGCACAGTTGTTTCAGTCATTTGACGAAGAGAGTCAGTTCACAGGCTTTCCCTCTTCTTACTTTTCACCCCAAAACTCTGAGCCAGACGAGCTACTTCAAACTGTCTCCAAAAGGCCCCTGCTTCCTTTCGGCACATACAGGGAAACTGTCTCTTCTAATGATGATGATGGTGTCCTTGATCCGACATGGGGCGAACAAGGAGATCATCATAGGCAGGAAGAGGAGGAGGAGCAGGTTGCAGAGCGCCCTCAAAGGGGGAAAGGGAGGAAGAGGGTAAATGCGACCAACCCTCTACAGTCTTCAAGTACCAGTGAGGCAAGTCATAGTCGAAAATCATCGGCAGCTGTCACCACAGGTGTGCCTCAACAACTGCAGACCGCCACCACGAGCACCAGCTCCAGAGCACCTTTCAGCCCAGTTCGCAGTTCACCCATGTGGGCATTTTTTACTGTCCATAGTGATGACAACACTATGGTAATTTGCAAACTGTGTGCTCAGCACTTGAAACGAGGCAAAAACCCAAACAAACTTGGAACAAGTTCATGAGCACACATTTAAAAACACACTCCCCGCTAACCTGGTGTTAACACCTGGGCAAAGCACAGAGCTCTGTGCGTCGACCTCCACCCCAGAAGCAAGCTGCTAGATTTCCCTCCTCTGTCTTTCCTCCTTCTCCCACCAAAAGTCCCTGTGCTGCTGCCAGCAATTTGAGTGGGGAATGTAGCCGAGCATTACCTTTTTCAGGCTCCACCAGTGGTGAGAAGGAGCTGCAACACAGATTAGCTAAATGGCAAAAAATTGTCTGTATTTCTCTCCAAAAAAATACAGATATTTAATTCTGATACCACTTTTTTCTGCCTTTTTTGATAGATAGCAAGAGGTATCAGAAATTATTATCTGTACTTTTTAGAGAAATAAAGAAATTTTCTGCCTTTTTTGATAGATAGCAAGTGGTATCAGAATTAAATATCTGTATTGTTTTGAGAGAAATACAGAAATAGCCCTCCGTACAAAAATTGGCCGGTTACATGTCGCACTTTACAAAGTTACAGCTAGCAGATAGGAAAAGGCAATCCCCTACACAGCAATGTCTCCAATAGCTACGGCCCACACTGTCCATGTGAGGGGAAGCCTCAGCCTCTTCACATTCATCAATAGTAGAGCCTCTACAGTCTTAACCTCTTCATAGTCCCACTTATCCTACACCTGTCATGTCTCTTCACAGTTGCAGACTAGAGTCAAGCTCAACAGGGTCTTCTTTCCTTGCTGATTCCGCCAACCCCATTCTGCCAACCCCAACCCTGCTGCCGCCTGCCCAGTACTCAGCTCTAAATGCCAGTTACCAATACTGTCTACACTCCATCTCAGGTCCCACCGCCTCCTCCTCCTGCTGTTACTACTGCTCCCTGCCCACTACCCAGCTCTAGATGCCATGTCTCTTCACAGTTGCCTACTAGAGTCAAGCTCAACGGGGTCTTCTTTCCTTGCTGATTCTGCCAACCCCATTCCCTTGGCTGTGGTTTGGCTAGATAGTAGGTAGGGACATAGGGACATCTCCTTCATCCATTCATGCGCGTAACTAATTACATGACAAGACATTTGGCTACATTAGGAGAGTCATAGTTACTCCCGCCATTTACCTGTGCCTGCCCAGTATCCAGCTCTAGATGCCAGTTAACAATGCCATCCACACTCTGGCCCTGATTTATCAACGAAATGTGCGTATGCTCGATGCGCTTATTTATGCACCAATATACAAGGCGTTTTTTTGCGGGCCAGAGCTGAGTGCTAGTACACGCACCTTTATTTGCCTTTATTTGCCTGCTGGATTCCTGCCTTGATAAATGAGCAATAGGGGTCACGAATCTGCCAATTAAGGCGATTAGATTTCAGCTGCGCGATTAAGGAGGATCTGTTAAGCTGTCAATGGTGAGTTCATAGCAATTAATTAGCGCACACCTGGTCCCTGTTCTGTGCGCATCTACAGTCCATTACAGGTCAATTAGAATCTTTAATGCTTCACCTTCTTTTGGGTAAGTGCTACTTTTTTAGGTTACATTGCACTCATTCACAAAATTAATTAATTTATTGTTACATTTGTTGCACTGTTTTCATACTTTTTGGTTTGCTTTGCAACACTGCAAACTAATTTAGATCAAGCTGTGTATATACTAGTTAACACTTCATAAAATGTCATCACACAATAGTATGATTTGTAAAAAATTGTCACCAAACATTTGTGATCTAATTAAATTTTCATTGTAGTTTGGCTTGATAGAAATCAAATATTTGAAAAAAGGATTATTGTCAAAGATGTATCAAAAAACATTTTGTGATTTCACTTGTGTATGTATGTCAAAATACATTTAAATGCATATAATACATATTCATTTTCATTATTATTAACTGGACTGGTTTGTGTGTGTGGGGGGGGGCTGGGGTCATCAAGTAAGTTTGCTTGAATGGTATGCATTGATGTCTTTGTAATCCTCATTATTGTTAGTTTCATCTTTTGCTGCAGTGTTTTTGTGCTTGGTTTGTAATTTTTTTAAACTAATATTCATGACAAATGTCTGCATGGTTTCCACTCCAAACTACTACTTGAACCTCCTGTTTGCCTTTGTCCTATTTTCAAAGTCATATTGTCACATATTGGTTTTTGAATGAATTATGTAGATATTTATTACTCTGACATTTGCACTCATGTTGATTGACTTATGTTGCTGCCACACAACTCCTCTGTTCATTTGTGATAGTGTTATAGGTTTGTTGTCATTGTGCTGTGCCGCCTGATCTTAGCCGTATTTTATACAAACACACTTCCACTTGCTGTCCAAACTGGTTGTCAGTTAGTTGTCCAGCTGAGCTGCATACTCATTCTATCACACCAGATGGTGATGGAAGGAGGTCCAGGTTGCCAAGCACAACATCAAACCACGTTTATTGCCAAGCTCACAAGCAGGGTCCAGCACTCTTACATACCAGATAGTGTGCTTTATTAATGTGTTTACATGATTCTAATCGTATTAGTCATTTTGTATAGATCAATGCTAAGGACAATTTAACTTAGTGTCAAAGGTTATTGCTTTGTGCCAACAAACTCGTTTTTTTTTTATCCTCAAACCAATGACCAGAATGTCAAAAGGCGTTTATGCCTGTCCCGCCAGGTCATCCATGACCTGTACATCTTTCTGGAAGGTAAAATTGCAGCAAAAACCAAGAGAAGCTAGGTTATGCCAAGAATGACGAGGCTCCTGGACTCTTTATATTTTTTAGAGTCCTTTCAAACCACGTTGCCCTTAATTTGTGCACTAAGCCAGTCTACAGTTTTGTGGTTGTTTATGAAGGTTTCAATGCCATTTTAGACCTTGACCCACTATATATTCACTTCCTCACATCAGCTTGGGAGTGGAGGAACATAAAGGTGGATTTCTCCTTTAACCGGAAGCAATATCATCCACGAATGTACGGTAGTCTGTGATGTGACATTCCAGAGGCTTGGCAGCACAGCAGAGGGATGTTATCGCCCTGTAAAGAAATAGATTACATTATTAGGATGTGTTAAGCAGCATGGTTATTCATGCTTTAGTGGTTACTACATGCTGCTGGATTGTATTTTTCATGTTTTTCTGGCTGCATAATCAATGCTTGTGCAAATTTAACTAAATTGCAATCTGCCCCAGTTTGGCAATGTGTTTTTGTAAAGTGTCACATAAAGGTCCAGCTCTTACACAAATATGTCTGCTATTTCATTTCCCAAACGATTAAAGTGTGCTTCCTATGACTTCAATTTCTAGGATGGTTTGTAACACAAACATGATGTGCTGAAATATGTAATGCATGCATTGTAAACATATGTAAATATTCACGCGCAAAGACATTAGCAATAACTCGACATCCCTTTGCTGTGCTTTGGGAGCTGGAGGCGGGATGTTGATGTACCTTTGGCTCGAGTTCCTCTGGAATGTTCCAGGTATCACCATGGTGCAAGCACAGGTTGTGCAGGACGCAGCATGCCATGATGACTCGGGCAGCTTTCCATGGTGCGTATAGGAGCTCACCACCGGGCCGCGCCAACCACAGAAACCGTGCTTTTAGCAGCCCGATGGTTTGCTCCACACCCCCCGGCTTTTATGCAGAGCCTTGTTGTAATTATGCTCTGCTTCGGACCGGGGGTGACACACAGCTGTCATAAGCCATGGGAGCTGCCCGTATCCTTTGTCAGCTGTAAAAAGACAAACATAATACATGTTAGTTCTTGGTATAGTAAGTGTTCTGTGAATCCAGTGTAACACTGGAGTTTTTTTTACAAAGGTTGTTAAGGGTTGTGCTCTTCAGTCACTTTATTGCTTTTTGGTCGTTAGGGGCCATTGTTACTACTGACTACCACACTGAAGTACTGTGAGCTGTGAAAATAGTAATTATACTAGGGCTTCCGGGAATATCTGAAAGTTAGTTCTTCCCCCATGCTCCCAATATTGTACAATATTTATAAAGTATTTGCTAAATTAGATGTTAGCACAAAATAAGACATATATACAATATAGGTCATAGCCTGGCATTCTGACAATGCAAAGGGACATAGCAACATAATAGGCGTCTTTAGGATTTGACTACTGTTAGTTGTATTACAGTAACGGCATTATACATTACTTATTAACCAGTCCTCAGGCATTTCTCCAGAGAATTTCTGGTAGAGGGCTGTCTGACGCAGGATATAGGCATCATGGCATGATCCTGGGAAACCTGTGCGTACACTCATGATTCTCCTGTTGGCATCACAGACTATTTGTACATTCAGCGAATGATATCGCTATCGGTTGCGAAACGAGATTTCCTGCAGTTTAGGGGCCTGAATTGCCACATGGGTGCCATCGATGGCCCCCAAAACATTAGGAAATCCAGCTCGCCTGAAGAAATCCACCTTGACCTTCCTCCACTCCTGAGCTGTTTGAGGGAAGTGAATATATAGTGGGACAAGGTCCACAATGACATTGATGACCTTCGCAAAAACCCTGGAAACTGTAGGCTGGCTTAGTCCACAAATTAAGGTCGAGGAGGTTTCAAAGGAACCCCTTCCTAAAATATACAGAGTGGCCTAGAACCTGGTCATTCCTGGCACTGCCTGGCTTCTCTTGGTTTTTGTAGCAGTTTTGTCTTCCAGCAAGCTGTACAGGTCATGGATGACCTGGCGGGACAGGCGGAAACGCCTTTTGACATCCTGGTCACGTAAATTATCCAGGCGGCTACGTTCCAAGAAAACATGTGGCTCCCAGACCCGTGGCGAAGTTGAAGGCTACTCCTCAGGTTGTGGAGCTGTCAGCATAGCAGAGCTCCGCTGATTTCTTTGCTCCCTGATTGGCTGAGGATAGGGGAATCCTGATGATACTTGAGCTGTGAACGTGTGTATTTAATTTTTTTACAATTGTACGCCTTGAGACGCAGCAGTCCCCTCCTGCCCTTTGTGCTCGGGGTAATGTGGATGATGAGAATGTCGCTTTGCATCGAGATGACACTGGGCTTCCTCCTGGTAAGATGAACCTTCATGGTATATCTTGTTTGACATTGTGCATGTGTGTCTAATCATGTTTATAACCACAATCATGTGTAATAGGAGTGTTTAATTTCACACATTTTTTGCTCTGGGAGTGGTATGTTTTGAGGTTAGATTTGTGGTGAACCAATCAATCCAAATTAACTTGGGTTAGAGTCAAGCTCATTCTATTTCATTTGTTTTTGTGCTTTATTTAACAGATCACCATCTCCAGGAGGAGGTTGTTGATCCACTGCAGAGAAGCCTGGAGGAGAATACAGGTAATTTAAATATATATATAGGATTTGTAAAATTTTCTTGGGCGATGTTTCTGGTGCAGCCTTCCTTTGGGGGTGTGTGAGCTTATTTAGTTAAATATTTAAAGTCGACTCCAATTTCTGTCTGAATGTCAAAAATAATTTTGCCTGTGCAAAATATTGGGGACTTTCGATATGTGAAGTCACCACATTCATTCATTTTGATGTGATATATCATGTGCTTTTGTAGAACATCCATGTCTGCTGGTTTCTGGTTCTGAAGAGTTTTCACAGGCTGAATCCACTGTGCACCTTTTTTTTATTCTCCCCCAATACCTTTAAATGTGCAAAGCACAACAACAAATATTAAAATATAACAATCTAACCAAACTTTTTTTTAAACATATATACAAAATCTTTTTCTTTTTTTTTTAAATCTGTACCACCTGGGCATACCCCGAGGAGGGGCCATCCTGAACCGGCGCTCCATGGCAGACATCCTCCTGTGCAGCCAATACAGGCTATCCCGTCTACTTCCTGGCGGGTGAAGAAACAACAAATATTACCTGGAAGAGTTTGGTCCTAACATTTTTTAAAAGTACTGTACTTGTAAAACCCAAACAAATTAAAATATAAACTTACCAGGAGGATGTCTGCCATGTCGCCGGGGTTGGGGTGGCGGTGGTGGTGGGGACCTCGGAAGCTCCTCAGGAGGGCTGGCTGCCTCCTTTGATGTGGAACTGGCTGTGTTTGTGGAAAGAGACCAAATAATAGTAGAGGTAAGTACTGACCAAATTTAACAGTATAATATACAGCTAGTTCCTAAACTGCATGTTAGCACTGTAGGTCGTGCCGGCGCCGCTGCTCCTAATCGCAGGCACGGGCGCCGGGTCCTATGTTTCAGGTAACCCACTACCTGTGTTCCATGCCTGGGTTTCCTTCATGCTGAGACTTGCTCTGGTGTTTGAGCTGGCGTGGGTGTGTTTCTCCTAATCTATGAGGTAACACATACACGCCCTCTGTTTTCTACAGCCTATGGCTGGTTTCCTGCAGGTATTTAAAGGCACCTCCTACTACAGGAAGTTGCCTGAGCAATCTCTGGTTTACCTTGTGTAACTCTCAGTGCTAAGGTGTTTTCTCTGTTTTGCTTTGCTGTGTACCGGACCTTGCTTACGTTTTTGGACTTTGCCTGTTTGCTGCCTGACCCTGACCTCGGATTACGTTTTTGGACTTTGCCTGTTTGCTGCCTGACCCTGACCTCGGATTACGTTTTTGGACTTTGTCTGATTGCCGCCTGACCCTGATCTTGGATCCTTGTTTCTGGACTTCTTGGCCACGCAAGCCTCTCGGTGCTTGCACCGGGTTTCCTGATTCCTGTGGTCAGCTGCCACTGGCCTGGGGATTGCTCTGGAGTGGCACCTGGCAGCTACCCCGCAGCCCGAGCCTATCCTCACCATCAGAGGCTCTAGCGAAGACCTGGTAGCGGCTTAGTCACGCCCCTCTGGAGTATACCCAGTCAGTCGCACAGTGGGTCCACACCCGCTTGCATAACACTGCACAGTGCTAAAAAATTGAAGTTATGTCATCTTATCTGACTGTTTTGCTGTTTACACAAAGAAAAAAAACAAGAAACATAAGTAAATAAGGTTATTCCTGGGCCCAAGCTAATTATGGCTTTGGATCTAAAGTGATGCAGTTTGTTGGCAATGAAGGTTGTGGGTTTTCACAAGGGACAAACGTGGCTAAGTGACATTTAATCTTTGTCTTCTGTTAAAAGCTGCCTAGACATGAAGCTAGTCATACACTCCTAATGATACTTGATGGAGCTAGGCCTAACAAAGTATCTCCTACTTTATTTTCATGGTTTTAAAGGAATGTTCTAAAATGGAGAAATACTTACATTTAGATGAGGAAGTTGTGTCCTGTGGAGGAGGTTCTGGCAAGAGCGTTTCAGTAGCTGTAGATAAAAATGAACAGCATAAGTAAAAGTGGGTGGGCAGGACTAAAGTAGATTTGTAAGGTTAGTTAAGGTGAATAGATTAATGCAGAACTTCTAAATGATACTTTTTGCCTACGTCCAAAATTTCTGAGCAAACATTTCTCATGACAACTATGGACAACTAATCAACTGTCTATTTTTCAATATGCTTGCCAACAATCTGGAAAGAACCTTCATTTGACACATGATTAATGACTGGAAGCTACATGAAATCCTACTAGATCTTTCTTTGTATCTGTAACCAAAAATGATGAAAGTAGTGTGAGAATGTGTTGAATTGCAACAAATGTTACAAAAGTTGATTGTAAGGTTAGCTTAGAGGCAGTCTTCTCGACCGCCTCCTCGACTTCATCGGAGGACTCTGGCTGCAGATGTTGGGCAGCGGGCTCCTCCTCTGGAGATGGCTCCTCCTCTGGGGATGGATACTCCTCTGGAGATGGCTCCTCCACCCCAGGGAGGGCACCTCCTCCTCTGGTGATACCTCCACATCCCCGGAGATGTCTCCTCCTACTCCTCCTCCACATTCTGACATTCTGGGGGACGGTCGGTCGCCTGTGTGGCCGCTGGATAATTTGCAGCCGCCGGCGTGATTGATAACAAAAACAAATATCCAAAATATCCAAGGGTAGTAAAATATAGGAAGTGAAAAACAAATACATCTAGGCTAAATACTACTTTACACAAACAACAAACATTTTAAAACACCACCCCTTAACAATAACTTACCAGACAGGATGCGGTCCCCCACTTCACGCACCAAATCGGCCCTCCCCTGCTTGAGGTCGCTCCAAAGATGCAGGATTTTCGCAACAGTTGGGAGCGTCCCTGCAGGGGTCCAGAGCCTATCTGCCAGCCTCTCCGCAATTTGTCGCTTGATATATATCGACCGCTGCTGGTCATATCGGCACAGAATCATTGTCTAAAGAAAAAGAGAAACAAAATGTGAGTTATTTTGACAACAAGCAAACAAACACCTCTTAACAACAAAAAAAGAGATCACTGATTGAATAACTGATTGATTGATACATTTTCTGTTGCAAATTGACATAGTTTGGTTGCAATTGTAAACTGTAAGAAGTTTCCGGTTGCCACCCCACTAAGCTTAATCCTAGTTAAACCTTGTAAAAACAATAATAGTGCTCCTAGATGTAAACTCTGTTTATCCGGTTTTAGTGAAGCATTAGTAAGTGCCAGACATACATGCATACAATCTAAGGGCAAAATGTAAGCACCGTTGCATTAGGTCAGATAATGCAGCACATGTGGATTTATTTCGTTGTCACAGGAAAAAAAAAAACAAAAACAAAAAGTGGATAAATACTAAACACGGGAATATCTATGTGACACCGTAGAATGATGTGCCTTCACCAAAATCAGGATTGTGGTCCCAGCTATCCAGAGAACATTCTACCAGAAGGCTTCCACTGTCCTCTGGACAAAGAAAGATCATTTCCAGCCTTGCGTGATAGCAAGGAGGCTAATTAGTGCTCTTCAAATGATCTACCACTGATTGAGCTTAATTGGGTAGAATCATAAAGATTTTTACAAACCATATATACACACATCGAAATATGTGCATGTACATAGTTGTCAACAGCCAACTTTAGGTGTGTGGACCTCTACCCAGCTCTCATCTGCAGCTCTAATCCATTGAAAGAACAATGAAGGACGCTCCATTCTCAGCTGTCATCCGTGCAAAAAGAAAAAATTACCGGAATGAGGATCCTTCTCTGGAAGTTTCTTCAACTAATAGTTTTTTCAACGT
Organism: Pyxicephalus adspersus; assembly: GCF_032062135.1. Lineage (NCBI taxonomy): Eukaryota > Metazoa > Chordata > Amphibia > Anura > Pyxicephalidae > Pyxicephalus > Pyxicephalus adspersus. The sequence continues at coordinate 168,281,087 of NC_092858.1, forward strand.
CATTAGTATCTGGCATCTAGAGTTGGGTACTGGGCAGGTGGCAGCATCAGTTACAGCAGGAGGAGGAGGCGGTGGGCTCTGAGACGGAGCAAAGACGGCATTAGTATCTCGCATCTAGAGTTTGGTACTGGGCAGGCGGCAGCATCATTTACAGCAGAAGAAGGAGGCAGTGGGCCCTGAAATGTGTGGATGTCATTGTTAACTGGCATCTAGAGCTGGGTACTGGGAGAAGGAGGCGGTGGGCCCTGAGACGGAGCAAGGACAGCATATGGACAGTGTAGAAGGTTTAGCTACTGGAGACATTGCTGTTTAGGGGACTGCCTTTTCCTATCTGTTAGCTGTAACTTTGTAAAATGAGGCATGGACAGCCTTGTTAAGTGGCATCTACAGCTGAGTAATGAATACTGGGCAGGCGACAGCATCAACAGCAGGAGAAAGAAGTGGTGGGCCCTGAGACGAAGTTTGGACGGCCTTAGTAACTCGCATCTATAGTAGGGTACTGGGCAGGCGGCAGCAGTATCAGCAGGAGGAAGAGGTGGTGGGCTCTGAGATAAAGTGTGGACGGCATTAGTAACTGGCATCTAGAGTTGGGTACTGGGCAGATGCAATAACAGCATGAGGAGGAGGCATTTAGCACTGGGACGGAGTGTGGACGTCATTGGTATCTGTCATCTAGAGTTTCGTACTGGGCAGGTGGCAGCATCATTTACAGCAGAAGGAGGAGGAGAAAGCGGTGGGCTCTGAGACGGAGCGTGGAAGGCATTAGTATCTGGCATCTAGGGTTTTGAACTGGGCAGGCGGCAGCATCATTTACAGCTGGAAGAGGAGGCGGTGGGCTCTGGGACGGAGCAAGGACGGCATTAGTATCTGGCATCTAGAGTTTGTACTGGGCAGGTGGCGGCATCATTTACAGCAGAAGGAGGAGGTGGTGGGCTCTGAGAGAGAGTGTGGACTGCTTTAGTATCTGGCATCTACAGTCGGGTACTGGGCAGGCGGCAGCATAATTTACAGCAGGAGGAGGAGGAGGCAGTGGGCTTTGAGACGGAGCGCGGACAGCATTAGTATCTGGCATCTAGAGTTTGGTACTGGGCAGGCGGCAGCATCTTTTACAGCAGGAGAAAGAAGTGGTGGGCCCTGAGACAAAGTTTGGACGGCCTTAGTAACTCGCATCTATAGTAGGGTACTGGGCAGGCGGCAGCAGTATCAGCAGGAGGAAGAGGTGGTGGGCTCTGAGATAAAGTGTGGACGGCATTAGTAACTGGCATCTAGAGTTGGGTACTGGGCAGATGCAATAACAGCATGAGGAGGAGGCATTTAGCACTGGGACGGAGTGTGGACGTCATTGGTATCTGTCATCTAGAGTTTCGTACTGGGCAGGTGGCAGCATCATTTACAGCAGGAGGAGGAGGCGGTTGGCTCTGAGACGGAGTGTAGACAGCATTAGTATCTGGCATCTACAGTTTGTTAGTGGGCAGGCGGCAGCATTATTTACAGCAGGAGGAGGCGGTGGGCTCTGAGACAGAGTGTGGACGGCATTAGTATCTGGCATCTACAGTCCAGTACTGGGCAGGTGACAGGATCAGTTACAGCAGGAGAAGGAGGCGGTGGGCTCTGAGACGGAGCATGGACGGCATTAGTATCTGGCATCTACAGTTTGTTAGTGGGCAGACGGAAGCATCATTTACAGCAGGAGGAGGAGGCAGTGGGCTCTGAGACAGAGTGTGGACAGCATTAGTATCTTGCATCTAGAGTTTGGTACTGGGAAGGCGGCAGCAGTAACAGCAGGAGTAGGAGGCGGTGGGCCCTGTGACAGAGCAATGACCGCATTAGAGGTTGAGGCCATCACCTCTATGGACAGTGTTGAAGCTGTAGCTAATTGAGACATGAATTGATTAATGAAAATCACACTTTCCATACCTACTATCTAGTGAAACCACATAAAAGGGAACAAGCTTAGTCAAATCCTGGAGGAAATACATACATTTTTTTATCATTTGTGGATATCTAGCAAGTGCTATCACAGTTAAATATCTATATTTGTTTCAAATAAATACATACATTTTTATGGGTTTTAGGATACATACCAAGTGCTATCAGAATAAAAAATCTGTATTTTTTGGAGAAAAATATATTTTTAGGCCGTTCAGATAGATACCAAGTGCTATCAGAATTAAATATCTGTATTGTTTGTAGAGAAACACACCCATTTTTATGGCTTTAGGGATATATAGCAAAGTGGGATCAGAACTGTATTTTTTTGAGAGAAATACCGAAATTTATATGGGTTTTAGAATAGATACCAAGTGCTATTATAATAAAATATCTGTATTTTTTATCTATAAATACAGACAATTTTAGTTTTTTTTGTGATAGATTGCAAAAGGTATCCTAAATTATACCTTTTGTAATCTATCACAAATGCCAGAAAATTTTCTATATTTATCTATAAAAAAATACAGATATTTCATTCTGATAGCACTTAGTATATCCAAAAACCCATAACATTTTTTTCCTGATTTCTGTAAAAAAATTACAGATATTTAATTCTAATCCCACTTGCTATCTATATAAATAGCCATAAAAAATGCGGTATTTCTCTCTAAAAATACTGATATTTAATTATGAATCATAATTAAACATCTGTATTTTTTGGAGAGAAATACATTTTTATGGCTTTTTTTGACAGATAGCAAGTTGTAGCTGGAATTAAATATCCATATTTTTTTTTACAAAAATACAGAAATATTTCTGTTTATTTTGATAGATGGCAAGTGGTATCTGAATTAAATATCTGTATTTTTTTACAGATATACCAACATTTTTCTGTTTATTTTGATAGATTGTAAGTGGTATCAGAATTCAATATCTGTATTTTTTTTACATAAATACAAAAATTTGTATGGCTTTTTTTATAGATAGCAAGTGGTATCAGAGAAATATCTGTATTTTTTTACAGAAATACATACATTTTTCTGTTTATTTTGATAGATTGAAAGAGTTATCATAATTTATGTGAACTCTTGCAATCTATCAAAAAAAAAACAGAAACATTTCTGTATTTCTGTTGAAAAAAATACAGATATTTAATTATGCTACCACTTGCAATCAATCAAAATAAAGACAACAATTTCTGTATTTCTGTAAAAAAATACAGATATTTAATTCTGATACCACTTGCAATCAAAATAAATATAAAAATTTTTGTATTTCTGTAAAAAAAATACAGATATTTAAGTCTGATACCAATTGCTATCTATCAAAAAAAAAAACATAAAAATGTCTGTATTTCTGTAAAAAATACAGATACTTAATTCGGATACCACTTGCAATCTATCAAAATAAACAGAATAATTTCTGTATTTTTGTTAAAAAAAACAGATATTTAATTCTTATACCACTTGCAATCTATCAAAAATGGCATACAAGTTTCTGTATTTCTGTAAAAAAAATTAGCCAGTTACACAGCTCCATTGCAAGTTATAGACCTCAGAGACACAGTAGAGGTAGAGGGTCATGAGGGGGAAGAGTGGAAGGAGATGCCAAAGGCTGTGAACGTCCTCTTCCCATTAAGGTGTCAGCAGGCCGTGCAGCAGTTGACGACTAATCAGTACACTTTGCAGAGGGGGTGTTAAAGTCATTGCCGATCCAAGCCTTATTCATTTTAATAAAAGTGATTTGCTGGACATTTTCTGCAGAGAGCCAAATCCGCTTGTCACTCACTACGCCCCCAGCTGCACTGTATGCTCTTTCAGATAACACACTTGCAGCTGGGCAGGCAAGGATCTGAATGGCATAGTCTTCCAGCTCCAGCCACTGCTCAAGCTTGGATACCCAGTAGCCCAGTGGGTCCTGGCTTTGCAGATTGCAGATGTCCCATGTCTGCATAGTTTACAACCTTGGACAACCTCTACCGCTGCTGCCACCCATAATTCTGGACCCACACTCCTATGGGTCGAACAGCAGCACAGGGTCGTTGTTGTCCTCCTCCTCCTCCGCCTGGTCTTGCCATCCACGGAACATGCCGCCTTGTGTTTGGGTGGATGGATACCATGTACCCTCAATATCCTACTCTGCCTCTTCCTCCCCTTCTCCCATGCCTGCAATGTCCTCCTCATCCTCCTCCACCTCATCCTCTTCTTGGATTTGTGGTGCACTATGACTGATAGGCACGCATGTCCGAGATGATGTTTGAAATGTCATCTCTTGATGCAGCATCCACTCTGTGTCGTGTTTGAGAACCACCATCATCTGTTCCAGCAGGCATATGATGGGGATGGTGTCACTGACACAGGCCTGATCTCTGCTGATCATCCTGGTCGCCTCTTCAAAAAGTGACAATACAGTGCACAAGTCGTCAATTTGCAGCCACTCCGCAGGGCTGAAGAAAGGTAGTGTAGGTATACGTCTCAAACGGACAGACTCTGCCACGAAATCCACCACCGCTTTCTTTTAATCGGCCAGCCGCTGCAGCATGTAAAAGGTGGAATTCCAATGTGTGGCCACATCACAAATTAACCGGTGCACTGGCTGGTTGAGATTTCGCTGTAGATCCACCAATCTGGCATTGGCTGTGTACGACCGGCGCAATTGCGCTGACAACTTTCCGGCCTTCAGCAACAGCAGCTGGAGGCCTGGATAATTCCTAAGGAAGTGCTGTACTATCAGAATCATGACGTGAGCCAGACAAGGTACGTGTGTGAGTTTCCCACAACGCAGGGCTGCCAGCAGATTGGCTTCGTTGTCACGCACGACCTTGCCTGGCTGAAGTCTGTTGGGAGTTAGCCATTTCTCCTCCTGCTCCTGCAAGGCACTTAGAATGACTGTGCCCATATGGCTGAGGTAGCCCAGGCTTCGCAACCTCAGGACTGCGTGGCAACATCTGAATTGTGCACAGAAATAGCAAACTGCAGGTTGTTGTTGGTGGTGAACAGATGCTGCCGAATGGGAGGTGCTGGGTCTCCACGGGAAAGTGTCCCTGGAGGAAGAGGCTGAGGCACAAGAGTCAAAGGAGGAAGTGAAAGTGGAGGTTGAAGAGGAAATTGCATGGCTATGTGCTCTGGGCGGAGGTAGGTATGCAGGCCTTGCTGCAGCTGCATCGTCCCCTGCTGCCACAAAGTTAAACAGTGAGCTGTATAGGAAATAAGGGCCTAGCCAATTGATAGGAAGATCAAGTTCTCCCATAGGCTCAATGTCCAGGTCCTTGATTACTTCCTTGAATGTAGCTCCCCAGCTTCTGTAATTTTCTGAACGATCATAGAACCTTGTGAGTCCAGTGTTGAGAAACTCACGACGAATGATGTATTTGCCAAAGTCAGCCATATCGTTTTTCTCGGTCCTTGTGCACACAGATTGTCTTGGTACCTTGCTGTTGAAAGACGTTACATCTTTTTCCGGCACTGGAGAATCATATGCAATATTCTCAACTGTAGGGATAGTTGCGTTTCTGATGTTCCGATCCAGGACAAACTGTGCAGTCCGCTTAACAGGATCTTCTGCGTCAAAATGGGATGATATACTCCTAGGTCTTTCCGTTCAGCCATTTGCTCCAGTGCGCATAATCTTGCCATGGTCGCCGCTTCCTTCCTTTCTTTCATTTTGGAGAACTTCTAGCTGGGCTTCTGCCTCTGTTGCCTGCGTGCAGCTTCTGCTGCTTGAGCCTTGAGAGCTGCTCCTTTCTTGATGCAGTGAGCTTCGTCTTTAGCTGCTCAGGCTCTGATTAACTTAAGGATGATTTCTGGGAAGAGGATCTCAGTCATTTAGATGATCCCTTGGAGGAAATAGAAGAGGAGGACGCAGGATCATGCAGTTGTGCAATTCTAGATTCTAACCTTGATGTTGCTTGTAAGAATATGATCTGCCTCTGTTGGTCAATAATAGTGTAATTTTTCAGTTCTCTTAATGTTTTCCATATGACAACTTGACAAGAAGGAAGAATATTTTTCAGCTAGTCTTTTGTAATTGGCGTAAGCTCTACTGAGTCTTGTAAAGGCATCATTGAGTTGCAGTTGCAGTGCAGTATTGCTGACTTTTTCAGCAATGGTTATACAATGTTCAGTGTTATTCCACAGCTCTAACAAGGCAACACTCATCTCTTCCTTTTGAGCCTCATAAAACGCATTTCATGCATTTTACAGATGGCTTGATTTAGCATTTAGAAGCTTGTTCTGCTTCTTTTAGGTTAGAATCTTGAGCAGAAATAGGGAGAATATCATCACATTTCTGTTGTGAATCCATGCCTGCACAATTTAAGGTGTTGTGATGAAATGGAATATGTAGGAATGCTTTTCTGTCTATGAAACCTTGGCAGCTAAACAGTCCAAACAACTACTTTGTTGCAAATGTGCTCTGAGCTGAGGGGAAAACTTCCTAAAGGTTCAAGGGGTCCAGCAGGCAAGATTTATATATGCGTTGCTATGGAGACAAGTTCTTAAACTCAAGAGAGTTTCCAAAGAGGAAGGCACAGTGAATCACAGGTACCCAATATCAGTGGGGTCCACTTGCTTTCAGATGGGTTCTAACTTCATGATGCAATTTGACACTTAGCAATGCACTATGCAGGCAGATGATGGACAGTTAATTGTTACAGCAATTTACTACCCTGTTTCCCCGATGATAAGACACTGTCTTATTTTTTTTGGAAGGCCAAAATATGCTCTAGGGCTTATTTTCAGGGGGATGCCTTATTTACCCATGAAGAAGACTACAGTACACAGTTA
>NC_092858.1:168288744-168289790 GCF_032062135.1 Pyxicephalus adspersus
TTCTCTAAAAAGGGGGGGCTGTCTTATTTGATGGCCCTGCCTTATCATCAGGGAAACACGGTAATATCACCCTGAAGCCAAGCAGGGAATAAACTTGATAGCAGTCACACAGCACACGTGAACACTTGACTTACTGCTTCTTTACACTGCTGATCCCTTTTTCTGACTGTCTTATAGAGGTGCAAAGAGCTTATAGGGCAATCCAGTTTACTGATGCCTTGAGCATGTGACTTCACCAGGGCCTGCAGAACCTCAGATTTTACTATTCTCTCACCAGTGTCGATTTAAGCAAGTTACCCGTCCTGAAACCCGGTCTGTACGGATGGATACCTTCTTGCTGAGTACGCAATGACAGGTAGTTTTACTCGCCAAGAAACACAGCTGTAAGTTCCATTAGTATCTTTAATACAAATTTAAAATGTACAGGATACAACAGAGTTCTGGAGGTAAAAACTGGTAATTCTACAGCCTAGAGACTGCTAAACTGGAACACTCTAGTAACCGCAGGTAACACTAAGTACGACAAATTAATACTTGTTGCTAGGGACAATAGGTTGACTATACTAACCGTAAAAGACGGGGGAGATCAGGAACAAGACACAAATCATAAGTAGGTTGTTGGGACAGCACAGGACTCCTCTACATACTGCTGTACACCAGCCTCTGATGAAGAACTAGGAGGAACAGGTGAATCATGGACACCCGTAAGGCCTATGTCTGGGACTGGGATGAAGAGGGGGTACAATAACTTGACCCAGGCTGGGTCATGTACTCCACTACCTCTTGTTCATGGTGTGGTAATAATGTACGCCCACCACCAACAGCAGCGCTTCTTGTTCTTGGGTCTGCAGCTAAAAACAAACTCATACTGCTCATACTTGCCACCCCTGCCAAAGCTGCCCTAAACAGGACAAAGTTGCCCTAAACAGGACAAAGTTGTCCTGTTTGGCCAGACATTGCAGAAATTTGTTTGTGTGGCTTGACACCCTGCAAAATACTTTGTAGCTAATATGCTTCACAAAGTATAAATTTGTACAGTAAGTGGA
>NC_092858.1:168290110-168292501 GCF_032062135.1 Pyxicephalus adspersus
GATTTCAGGACTGCACAAATACAGTACAATCCAACAATCTATCGGACTAATAGTGTGAGTGTGACACAGTCTAACAAAGTAAAGCACTATTTTTACTTTGACAAAGCAAGCCAAGCAGCACAGAAAGGTTGTGTTGCTATCAGCAAATCTCTGTCAGGAGTGGTAAATGCAGGCACACCCTGGCCTTTTATAGGCCAATGGCTGCCTGTGTGGCATGCAGTGAGAGGCAGCCAATCGGCTGCCTGCCACAACAAACATGGGGGGCAGCATCCCTGCTGTTATTGGAGGGCCCTAGGCATCATGAGGGAGGTCCCTAGGCATTGTTGGAGGGTCGAATTCGGGGCTTCGAATCCAACAAAATTCGGGTTGGGTTGAATTCGAGCGGTCATATTATGGTCGAACATCAGGACAACCCGAATTTGAACAACAACACTAGTCCTGGGACATAGTAAAGGAGATCACAAAACAAACCCCACAAAAATTATACAAAATTAAGACAAAAACGTTATTCATAATAAACCTATTTACTAAAAGGTCAAATTAAAATATAGAGAACAAACAGATACCACTATATTTACATGACAAAATAAATCAAAGAAATAAACATGTAAACCCACACTTGCATATAAAGCATAAATATTTCAATTTGGCCCCAAGAATGTTGCATTCCAAAAATACCAAACCAATATGCAAATTGAACATATCAAGGGTGGAAAACTGGGTCAGACAATATTTATGCAGGACAAACATTTAAAGGAGGTAATATGGACATATTATTAAAAAAGAAACAATAAGGCCACAAACACAATAACATAGCATTAACATTGACATCTGCAATGCTGCAACTGCAGCTATTGTGCTAAATGGTAAGCAAAGTATCAACTGTAGCAACATACATTAGGCTAACAAAGAAAACAACAGCCCCTCCTTGACCAAAAAAAAATTAAGACAAAGGAAGAAAGCAAGTTAGACAACCCCCTATATATATGCTCATCATTAGGCGCACAGGTGTTGAAAATGTGGATCGCGAATACGCGATTCTGATTTTGCTTGATGAATCAGCCTTCCAATGTGGGGAAGATTCCCCCACTCAATAGATTCATTCTCCCCCATTTTTTTTCTCTTCTTGGAGTTTAATAATGCATTGAAAATGGATATTGTAACAGAAAATTAATATAGATATATATCTATCAGACATTATGAGATTAGTTGTATGAAGTCAATATTCTGTCAAATGTTGAGTAGAATTAATTGATTTTTAGCTGTATAAATGTTTTTTTTTTGTTTGAAAATGAAAAACTTAAAAAAGATATTGAAATATATAAAATATGTCCATTTTTTTCACTAATTGATATGCATACTTAAATTAATGAGTTAAATTAATGAGGTTGCTTTTATTGAGATTAGCCAAGTTGAGATAAGCAGTGGGCACAGGCGTTCCCTGACAGCTCCCAGCAGTTGGCACCTTTCATCAAACTTTCCAGACCTAAGCAGTGTTTCTTCATTTCAGAAGAGACAGATTTTCTTTTATGGCTTGTCAAAAGTCAGTAATCAAAAACTTCATATAGATATTTTATATGTGGAATGGATAAGTAAAAGTATCTGTGTGGCATAGAAATCAAAGAACCAAAAAAACATTTTTTCAGTACTTTTCTAATAATATTTTAACTATTATTAAATAAAAACCACATAACAATTTATTTAAAAATACATAAAAATTTCACATTTTGACAGGATATCTAATACAATACAACATAAAGGTTATTGCTAACTCAAAACCTCAAGAACACCAGAAGCCCCATGGCTTTGGATTTTGAAAGAAATGTTATATGCAGTATGTTAAACAAAACTTTGTGATTTTATCTACTTAGGACCAAGGGATGAAGGCTCCTTTATATGTTGTTCTGGTGAAGTCAAAGGGTGAATCGCGTCAAGAACGGAGATATTCAGAATGTGTACAGTACAGGTTTATTGAGTTAGCAATAAGCTTCAATAAGTTATATTTTATTAGATATGCTGTCAAATGTAATATTTTTTTATGTCATTTTGAATAAATTGTTGTGTGATTTTATGTTCTAAGGGTTAAAATTTTTATTAAGAAAGTACAGAACATCCCCAGTGAAAGTCTTTTTTGGATATTTAATAGGGGGATGTTGTACATCATTTTACATACCACTATCATTGAAAAATATTTGCAAGGAAAGCAACCAGAATCTTCATTAAAACAAACTTTTTTTTGTTTTACAGGTTTCTCACTGCTTTTTTGTTACTAATTTTTTTTTTTACGAATGCATGAGCAAGCTTCCGATGTTGCTTGATGACTCAGCCTTCCAATGTGGGGAAGATTCCCCCACTCAATAGATTCATTCTCCCCCGTTTTTTTTTTTTTTT
>NC_092858.1:168293735-168295224 GCF_032062135.1 Pyxicephalus adspersus
TTTTTTTATTGATTGCCATGCATACTTTTTTAAATTGAGAAGGATGCTTTTATTGAGGTTAGCCAAGTTAAGACAATCAGAGGTAACAGGCTATCCCAGGAAGCTCACAACAATTGGCACCTTAACTTTGTAGTAATTAACCTTCAAATAGATCTTTAGTTCAGAGATACTTGATGTTTTATGGCTTGGTAAAATCTGGCAAGGAAAAAAATTCCATAAAGGTATTGTTGTTGTATATTTGGAATTGATAAATAAAAGTATCTGTGTTGCATAGAAAGCAACCAAAATCTTCAGACACCATTTACGTATTTTTCCTATGTTTCACTGTAGGTAAAATGTTTTCATTTACAAGGGAAATAATGAGAATCTGACCTTCACTGGCAGAATCTTTCATCTTTGTACAGTAAAAAAAATAAGTTCATTAGAAATGTCCAGTGAAATATTACAATTGTAATTAATGGCAGTGTGAAGTTCAAATCCCAACCTAAAACCAGCTAGGTTATCTGTGATTGGTACTCACATTACACTGCCATAGATAATAACCAAACTCAACAGGAATCTACTGCATTATGTTCCACAACAGGTCTCTGGACAGCTCATAGGTGAACTATCCACCTATTTAAATGGAAAGTTTACCACTGTTTTAGGGAAATTGGGCCTGCGCTATTAAACTTCTCCAAGACTTGAGAAGATACACTATCATGGGAGAATCTGGATGATCTAGCTATCATAAAAATGGATCTAATCTGTTTCAATTTCGCAGGAACAGCCACGTTCCCCCATAATAGTCTGTCTTCTCCAGTCTTACAGTGCCTTAATAAATCCCGACTGTTGTTTCAATTATGGAATGGAACCATCACTTTAGTTAACATTGTTCTTCTTGTGCCTTCTGTAACGTTTTCCAGTACAGGACAAGTTCATCTGGTTGGAAATCATGAGATGTCACAATGTTTCGATAAGTGCACACTGAAAATGATGGTTTAGAGACAAGAAATATTGGCTGATTGTGAAGTTCCTGCAATTGAATCTTCAGTTTTTCCAGACACATTCCTATGTACACATCCTCAAGCTTAAAAAATGGTGTAGAAGATGAGATGTTTAAGATCCTTTTGGCAACATCTACTGAAAGTACATAACCTGCGCCTGAACAAAACGGGGGGTATGTATCACGACCGTACTCACTTTTACTTATGTACCACTTGCTAAAGACACTACGTACTGGAGCGTCATTTGGCCTTACCATCCCCGTAAAGAAATTTGAAGTCTGATTTCTACGCATGAGTAGTTCAACAAGGTAAAACGTATTGACAAACATGTCTGAATCAGTTTTCATGATGTAGCTGGTCTGAGGGCAATGATTCACTGTCCAGTCTAACCCTGTCAACGTTTTTATGGTCAAGTTGTAATACGAGTCTACAAAATCTTTTTGGATAATGTCTTTGTGGGTGTTAATCTCTTCAGATAAACTGATGGGTTTTCCAGGGTTTGT